>NC_083618.1:30632598-30655337 GCF_963584025.1 Labrus mixtus
GTAGCCTCGCGCAGCAGACCCAGCTGCAGTCAGAGAGGAGACCCACACCACTCTGCGTCCAGACTGCAACCAATGCAATAAGCTTTAGTTTTGTATTTATTTGCTTTGATTACATTGTTTAAGTTTACACATTGTGTGTGTGTGTGTGTGTGTGTGTGTGTGTGTGTGTGTGTGTGTGTGTGTGTGTGTGTGTGTGTGTGTGTGTGTGTGTGTGTGTGTGTGTGTGTGTGTGTGTGTGTGTGTGTGTGTGTGTTTGTGTACCCTGCAGGCGAGCGTGCAGACAGCATCTCATTGAATTACTATAATGGGCTGGTAATGGGCCTCACAGAGTGGTTGAGTGTGTGGGGACCATGAAGGGTCCAGAGGTCAATGTGCTGCTGTGGAGCCTGCAGGTTTCACAGTCTGTGGGTCTGATGGGGTTTTAGGACCATCAGGTCTAACGGTGTAAGATTGATCTGGGATCTCTACTGAGTGGACTGGGGGGGGGGGGACTCTGAGAAAAAGGACGTGCTGATGAAAAACTGACTGCTGAATGTTTGATGTTTGAGGGAGGCACGGCTGAACGGGGAGAGGAGAGGGGGGGAGCAGAGTTTTGAACCTGCACTTTTGATTGTGATATAACGTGTCTTTTCATAGCGGCCGCCATGACAGACACCACATGTTTATCATTGCCGTGGGAACACCAGATGTTACGTCAAGGAAGCAGGAACTGCTCCTGAAAGCTGCCGTGATAAAAACATCATGTAAATTATACTCGGATACATTAGCCCGTCAGTAAACATGTTCTCTTCCTCAGGTCGGTTTCACCCGGTCGTCATGACTACGATGAACTCAGAGGTCGTTTTCATCTGGGGGGGGGGGAGTAGCCAAGAGAATCACTTCCATGATTCCCCGCCAGCCTCGACGTCATCTTTTGTTAATGTTTTGATTGAGAGCCCCCTGGTGGTGGAATCTACATACTGTACCTTTAAGTTCCTGATTTGACTGTCGACCCTTCCACCTTCAAACACTCTAAAGTACGGCTGCGCTGTATTACCATGTAACATTATTAGTTATCATCTCAAAGCCTCCGAGGAGTTCTTTGAAAGCTCTCAGCTGTTACTCACTGGTCTAGAGTGACATCATAACCTGAGGGCTAATCGACAGAGGACGCACACACGGTTAAACTGGGTGTGAAAGCGTATCTGCATGAGTGAATCTGGTGTGACGAGCCAAATGTGACACATCCGATATGAAAACCAAATATCATTGTTAAGTATCCTGAGATGAGAATGATGAATGAAGTCCGCTAAAAGTGACAACAACTCACAAGTACGCTTCTTGTGTCCGTCCCGTGTGGCACGTTAAGGGGAGCGTGCAGACCGAGAGGAGAGCAGCCGGTAAGATCAGGTCAGAATTAACATCAATTAACATAAATTATAAAAAACCTCCTGTTTGAATATTTTATCACCGTGTACTTCATTCTTCACATCATGCATTACTTCCCTCTCTTAATCCCCCCCCGCTGTACTCCTCCTCTCTCTATCTGACCCCATCACGCTTTTCCTTCTCACCCACCTCCCCCTTCCCCCCCCTCCCCCCCTTCCCCTCCTCGCTCTTCCTATCTAATTCCAGTTGATGGACTGATGGACATTTCCATTGACCTGATTAGGCGCGCTCTATCTGCCAGTAATAGCTGTGCAGTGTGTTTGTGTGTGTGTCAAAGCATCTGCATGTGTGTCTCGCTAAGAGTTGTGTGTGTGTGTGTGTGTGTGTGTGTGTGTGTGTGTGTGTGTTGCCATAGCAGCCCACAGGAGCCCCTCTAGGTGATTTAAATGTACTTCATGTGATGTTTAAGTCATCTTAGCTGTGATCATGTAGGCTTCTCTAAAGATGAGCACGAGCATCATTTCTTTCACACTGTGAGGTCAATCCACTCAGTAACATTTTAAAAACCCTTCAGTAAGTTCACCTCATCTTCCTTTTAATACAACAAACTGTCAAATATTGATTTTAATAGGATTAGGAAACAAGGAGCCGCCTGATTCTTGAGAGTACTTTGCTGATTTTGCTTTGAACTTCTGCAGCTTTGTCAGAGTAGGATACAAATCTGTGCAGCAGAACCGGAGAGATTCTCTCCTGCATGTAGAGTGAAGCAGACGATCTCTAGTGGGTGTTCTTGTATTTTAATGTGATTTTGAGTTGAGTTGATGTGTTGAAGCTCTTTTCTGTTTGTGCGCTTATCCATTCCACCCTCACCACTCCAAACATCTCCAACAGCTCTGACATGGGCGCTCAGGTCGAGACATTTCAGATCTATTTGGCTGTAAAAGTTTTTTAATGTTTCCCTCCCACTGCTTCATGAAGTACCACGCAGTGAAAGATTCCCTAACTTCATCCTGCTTCCAATCAGACGTCCAGGATTTAAGCTCCCAGACAGATAAGTCAGAGCTGGACCCCCTCCAGTCCCAGAGGTGCTGCTCTCTATCTCCTCTCTTTACTCACTTCAGATGTGGCTTAAAGGTCCCATATTCTTCTTCTTCTGGTTTTATATGCTCTTTAGTGTGTTTTCCAAGTGTCCTGTGCATGTTTAATCACATCTATGTGCAAAAATTCAAAGTCCGCGGAAATGCAGTTTCTCCTACGTCCTCCTGTTAGCTGTAGCATTAGCTGCATGTAACGCTCGGTTCTAGCCCCCCTCAATAAAAAATTGTCAGTCCGACGTCATTGTCAGTGTGAGATCACTGATCTAAGCCCATTGGCTCGTTGTGGTAAGCCCAGCAGCTCATGTTGCACGCCCGTTAACTTCTGTAGCACGCCCACGATATGCCGTAGCCTGCGGTAGCACAGTAGTGCTAAGGTGCTAATGTTTATGCTCCCCTCGGACGGAGCCAGTGGCTGCATTCCCAATATGGTAAAAGAGGCGGGACATTTCCGAGAACCGTGCTGAGCAACTGACCAATAAGGACAGAGCGGATCGGCAGACCAATCAGAGCAGACTTGGCCCACGTGGGGTCTAACAGTGTGGGCTCAACAGAGTGTAGCTGACGGACTCAGAGCGTAGAGGGAGCAAGGAGGAGCAGTACATAGATTAAATATACGAACCCCAAAAAGGGCAGAATAAGCAAACACACAGTGATTGACCTGCGGCTTTACAACATTATCTCTTTATTAAACTCTAAATGCAGTTCTTATTCTTTATCTACACAAACGCCCAGTTTTTTTTTTTGCTACGTGCAGTTTTATCTGGAGCAGTGACACTGAACTATTCTGTCTCTGCTGCAGGCGGCCCAAGTACAAAGAAGCTAAACAATCCTTCTTCGTGAGCTTTGACACTTCCAGTCAGAGGTACTTGGTTCATTTCAGAAGTCTCTCTGTGTTTGAGGATGCATTAGACACTTTAGAGGAAGAATGTGTGATTTTTTGATCCAGTAGATGGCTCCCTTGAGCACGAGCATGAAACCAAAACAAACTGCTAATTGGAAACACCTCCTCCATCCTGAAGCCTCCGCCCTCCTCCAGAGACACACCTCCAACCCCCCTCCACTCACGCTGCAATCACCTGCGTTAGCTCGTAGCTTCACATTAGCTGTGGCCTGTGTTGTTGTGTTAGCATGCTAATGTTAGCGCTCTTTAGTTAGCTCGTAGCTTCACATTGTTGTGTTAGCATGCTAATGTTAGCGCTCTTTAGTTAGCTCGTAGCTTCACATTGTTGTGTTAGCATGCTAATGTTAGCGCTCTTTAGTTAGCTCGTAGCTTCACATTGTTGTGTTAGCATGCTAATGTTAGCGCTCTTTAGTTAGCTCGTAGCTTCACATTGTTGTGTTAGCATGCTAATGTTAGCGCTCTTTAGTTAGCTCGTAGCTTCACATTGTTGTGTTAGCATGCTAATGTTAGCGCTCTTTAGTTAGCTCGTAGCTTCACATTTCATGTAAACTGACACAGAATGAGCGTGATCTAAAAACTCTTACTAACATCCAAATAATCAGTGAGTATGTTCTTCTTCTTCTCTCTAGTTCTTGACTAAAACAGCTTTTATACACAAGGGGAGGAGCCGGCCGTCCCGTCCATGTAAACACGGCTCTGACAACAACACAGCCAGCGGGACTCGAGCTTCTCCCTCATTGTAGACAGTCATGACTCAGAGACACATTTACACAGGACAGACTGGATTCTTCCTTTAATGAAAGCAAACCAGACGAGTTGGTTTGGGACAGTGAGTGTGTTTACATGGACTTGAGTATCCTGGTTGAGATCATATTCAGGATACAATGTTTACATGCACACAGAGAAACCAGGTTGTCATATCCCTGTACACATGATCAATACTCGTATCCTGCTTCTGATTACTGCGTCTTATTTGTGCGGGCGCCTGTGATGTTTAAAAGAGAGGCCGCTGAGACGCAGTGAAACCTGTTTAAACATTAATGAAGTAAATACATGTGTGTGATCTGAGGCAGCGTGACAGGCAGCAGGCGGACGCTGCACTCAGCTTGAAGAGGAGGACAGTTATCTAACATGTTAAGAACCCACCAGAGAGAGACCCTCTTCACTCTGAGTGTCTCCTGTTAATGGGCCCCGTGATGATCGTCGCATTAAGAACATGAAAGCCGGTTCTCATCTGGACCGTTTGTTGACAAATGCTCCGGCTTGTCCCACGTCGACCTCACTGTGATAAACAATAACACAATAACACAAACACGACACGCTGAGAGAAGTCCTTAAAGCTGTATCGACGGAGAGCTGTGACCCGTTCAGTGTTTAGGTCGAGGTGGGCGAGATGACCTCAGATTCATATCAGGGTATTTTCTTTGCTTTTTCCATTACCGCTGTTACATCACAGTATCACAGAATTAAAAGAGATTAAGCATTTAAACACATTCACACACTAAGACCCTCTTTTCCCCCTCACTCTGTTTAATCAGATATATAACTCATGGTGCATGACACCAGAGGAAGATGCCTTCTGTTTTCTTTCTCTCCTGCAGAGTGGCGTTAATGTGCTGCAGATAATTCCACATTTCCTGATTTAACTCATAATTAAAGCGTCTCAACAGCTTGAAAAGTGGGGACTTTTATTGTCAGCAGTTTTAGTCTTTACAGACTTCTTTAAATCCTCTTGGACTCAAAGCAGGCGAGACATCAGGGTTAACACCTTCAAGCAGGTAGACTTGTTGTAATGGAGATGCAGATCTGTTCCAGCACGTAGCCTCAGCCCGTGTTACAGCGCCAGACAGACGCGATGCAGGTGAGCAGTGAGCGTGTGAGACACTGGCATGATGCCAGTGAGGGTACTGATACCAGTTCACCGCACACCCCTCTGTTCAGGACATGTCCTGTGGAGGAATAAAGGAGCTGATGATACATCACACACAGTCTCACTGCTGGTACACACACACACACACACACACACACACACACACACACACACACACACACACACACACACACACACACACACACACACACACACACATGTCTCTTTATATGGCAGACACACATGAAGCACTGTGAGGTTTTCTTGGCTTGCGTGACAGTGAAGTGAGAGCCACCTATTTGTGTCCGTTCAGTAGACAGGAGACTCGCTCAGACTCTGCTGCAGGCTGAATGCTGCACGCTGCATTTGTCCCCGATCTACTGTATGTTCTGTACTAGTGTGTTTGCATGTTTTTCCTCTTTATTCCTGCATGATCTTGTAGTTCTCTTGTGATATTGTAGTTCTCTTGTGATCTTGTAGTTCTCTCCTGTTTGTAGTTCTCCTGTGATCTTGTAGTTCTCCTGTGATCTTGTAGTTCTCTTGTGATCTTGTAGTTCTCCTGTTTGTAGTTCTCCTGTGATCTTGTAGTTTTCCTGTGATCTTGTAGTTCTCTTGTGATCTTGTAGTTCTCCTGTTTGTAGTTCTCCTGTGATCTTGTAGTTCTCTTGTGATCTTGTAGTTCTCTCCTGTTTGTAGTTCTCCTGAGATCTTGTAGTTCTCTCCTGTGATCTTGTAGTTCTCTTGTGATCTTGTAGTTCTCTCCTGTTTGTAGTTCTCCTGTGATCTTGTAGTTCTCTCCTGTGATCTTGTAGTTCTCTCCTGTGATCTTGTAGTTCTCCTGTGATCTTGTAGTTCTCTTGTGATCTTGTAGTTCTCCTGAGATCTTGTAGTTCTCTTGTGATCTTGTAGTTCTCCTGTGATCTTGTAGTTCTCTCCTGTGATCTTGTAGTTCTCTCCTGTTTGTAGTTCTCCTGTGATCTTGTAGTTCTCCTGTGATCTTGTAGTTCTCTCCTGTGATCTTGTAGTTTTCCTGTGATCTTGTAGTTCTCTTGTGATCTTGTAGTTCTCCTGTTTGTAGTTCTCCTGTGATCTTGTAGTTCTCTTGTGATCTTGTAGTTCTCTCCTGTTTGTAGTTCTCCTGTGATCTTGTAGTTCTCTCCTGTGATCTTGTAGTTCTCTTGTGATCTTGTAGTTCTCTCCTGTTTGTAGTTCTCCTGTGATCTTGTAGTTCTCTCCTGTGATCTTGTAGTTCTCTCCTGTGATCTTGTAGTTCTCCTGTGATCTTGTAGTTCTCTTGTGATCTTGTAGTTCTCTCCTGTTTGTAGTTCTCCTCTGATCTTGTAGTTCTCCTGTTATCTTGTAGTTCTCCTGTGATCTTGTAGTTCTCCTGTTTGTAGTTTTCCTGTGATCTTGTAGTTCTCCTGTTTGTAGTTTTCCTGTGATCTTGTAGTTCTCTAGTGATCTTGTAGTTCTGTGATCTTGTAGTTTTCCTGTGATCTTGTAGTTCTCCTGTGATCTTGTAGTTCTCTAGTGATCTTGTAGTTCTGTGATCTTGTAGTTCTCCTGTGATCGTGTAGTTCTCCTGTTTGTAGTTCTGTGATCTTGTAGTTCTCCTGTGATCTTGTAGTTCTCTTGTGATCTTGTAGTTCTCCTGTGATCTTGTAGTTCTCCTGTGATCTTGTAGTTCTCTTGTGATCTTGTAGTTCTCTCCTGTTTGTAGTTCTGTGATCTTGTAGTTCTCCTGTGATCTTGTAGTTCTCCTGTGATCTTGTAGTTCTCTTGTGATCTTGTAGTTCTCTTGTGATCTTGTAGTTCTCCTGTTTGTAGTTCTCCTGTGATCTTGTAGTTCTCTTGTGATCTTGTAGTTCTCTTGTGATCTTGTAGTTCTCCTGTTTGTAGTTCTCCTGTGATCTTGTAGTTCTCCTGTGATCTTGTAGTTCTCTTGTGATCTTGTAGTTCTCTTGTGATCTTGTAGTTCTCCTGTGATCTTGTAGTTCTCTCCTGTGATCTTGTAGTTCTCTCCTGTGATCTTGTAGTTCTCTGTAGTGATCTTGTAGTTCTCTTGTGATCTTGTAGTTCTCTTGTGATCTTGTAGTTCTCCTGTTTGTAGTTCTCCTGTGATCTTGTAGTTCTCTAGTGATCTTGTAGTTCTCCTGTGATCTTGTAGTTCTCTAGTGATCTTGTAGTTCTCTTATGATCTTGTAGTTCTCTTGTGATCTTGTAGTTCTCTTGTTATCTTGTAGTTCTCCTGTGATCTTGTAGTTCTCCTGTGATCTTGTAGTTCTCCCGTGATCTTGTAGTTCTCCTGTGATCTTGTAGTTCTCCTGTGATCTTGTAGTTCTCCTGTGATCTTGTAGTTCTCCTGTTATCTTGTAGTTCTCCTGTGATCTTGTAGTTCTCCTGTGATCTTGTAGTTCTCTCCTGTTTGTAGTTCTCCTGTGATCTTGTAGTTCTCCTGTGATCTTGTAGTTCTCTTGTGATCTTGTAGTTCTCCTGTTTGTAGTTCTCCTGTGATCTTGTAGTTCTCCTGTTTGTAGTTCTGTGATCTTGTAGTTCTCCTGTGATCTTGTAGTTCTCTTGTGATCTTGTAGTTCTCCTGTGATCTTGTAGTTCTCCTGTGATCTTGTAGTTCTCTTGTGATCTTGTAGTTCTCTCCTGTTTGTAGTTCTGTGATCTTGTAGTTCTCCTGTGATCTTGTAGTTCTCTTGTGATCTTGTAGTTCTCTTGTGATCTTGTAGTTCTCCTGTGATCTTGTAGTTCTCCTGTTTGTAGTTCTCCTGTGATCTTGTAGTTCTCTTGTGATCTTGTAGTTCTCTTGTGATCTTGTAGTTCTCTCCTGTGATCTTGTAGTTCTCTCCTGTGATCTTGTAGTTCTCTCCTGTGATCTTGTAGTTCTCCTGTGATCTTGTAGTTCTCTGTAGTGATCTTGTAGTTCTCTTGTGATCTTGTAGTTCTCCTGTTTGTAGTTCTCCTGTGATCTTGTAGTTCTCTAGTGATCTTGTAGTTCTCCTGTGATCTTGTAGTTCTCTAGTGATCTTGTAGTTCTCCTGTGATCTTGTAGTTCTCCTGTGATCTTGTAGTTCTCCTGTGATCTTGTAGTTCTCCCGTGATCTTGTAGTTCTCCTGTGATCTTGTAGTTCTCCTGTGATCTTGTAGTTCTCCTGTGATCTTGTAGTTCTCTAGTGATCTTGTAGTTCTCTGTAGTGATCATGGCTGCGCTCATGTTACAGAAACGGATCCAGTTGTGCTCGCCGTCCGATGGAGCAAAATCGTGGAAATTGGTGTTAATACACTGCATGTCTTCTCAAAAGCACCGTTACATAAACATCATTCAAGGTAAAATTAAGATGATGAACAAAATGAGTTCTGTGTTTGCAGTCCACTAATTCACTTCCATTGAATAAACTAAACTGTATCAACATGATGCAGTCCTGAGCAGTGTGTGGACGTGTCTGTCAGTACAAAGATTAAGTCTCTTTAAATGTCTTAACTCCGACATGTTGCTCATGTTTGTGTGAGTGTGGACAGAAGTTCAGAGCAGATGGCTGCTGCTGAGATGACTCAGTCTTCTCTGTAACTTCTTTAGAGATAAACATCGCTGAGCCAGTTTCTTACTCTGATTTGGTTTCTTTGCATTTGAAATGATTTGTACGGACTGCGTTGGGGGGACGGGACAGGGACTGCAGGACCAGAGCTGGATTCAGACTGACGACATCGTCTGCGTTCCATTTGATTTATTTCTAACTTTATTGAATCTAAGGGAAGGAGTGTTTTCATTTGTTTTCCCCTCTAAGGATTTAGAGTTGAGCCTACAAAGTAAACAGCTACATCAGAAGAGTTGACAGTGTGCAGGAGTTTACCTTGAAGTTCTTGATGGACACTTTGCCCTCCTACGCTTCTGTTTTATGAAATAGATGTTTTTATTTGATCTATGTTTAACTGACTATGTACTTTAGTAAAGAGAGCCAGAAGATAAACTGGGAGACATATTTAAACGCTTATTCTTGCACAACAAAACATTTACTCAGATTGTTCTCATAAATTGATTTTAAGGAACTGGCCTCAGCGTTTCAGGTCAATTCTGTTTAACTTTAACAAAAATCGAAGTGCAGGGACTTGAGTGTGGTGCCAGTCAGTCCTCCTCCAGGATGGATATGTAATTTTAAAACCTCCTCTCTGTATTGATTTCAGAGTTAAGTTGGAGCACGAGTGTAATGTCTCTAATCTCTGTGCAAGGCGGAGGACAATATAAAACCTGTACATATGATAAGTGAATAATTCATGTCATAGCTCAGCCTTTCAAAGCTCTGGCCTTTATATCATAAGAGCCATGATCCTGGATGAGTGATGAGACGCTGATGCTAACATTTAGCTGACTCATCGATGACCGCTGAGCTAACCGCTCACTGTCTATATGAAACGTGTAACCCGACACCCATCCGATGCGGTGACGTGTGGGTGAAAGGACAAATGAAAGCTGACATCATTGTGCTGAGCCGACAGGTTAGGGTTAGACGGTGAGACAGCAGAGTATTAGACCTGTAACAGGCTTCAGTCCAGCTCGGTGTAGGTGACGGGTTTGAGTCGAGAGGAGACAGACAGATGAACATGGACGGCACAGGAAGTAGAACAGTCACAACGGCTGATGATGCTAAACGAAGGTGAATATACACAGAGGAGGAGCTCTTATTATAAGGGACTGATAACTTTAAATATTGATTTCAAGATTCAAGATTAAAACAACTTTATTGTTTATCACATAGTGGTGGAAAATTACTTTTAGTTAGAGGCTCAAGGAACATAAAAACATCCAGAGCCCGACTGACTCAGAAATCAGGGAGAGAGAGAGCGAGCTGCAGGTTAGACCCGAAGCCAGGCCGCCCTCCTTGAGGACCAAAGCCTCCGTACATGGGGCGTGCACACTAACCACTATGCTCCAGCGCCCTTAGTTCAGTAATATTAACAGAAGAACACACAGAGAGCTACATTAGAAGACCAGGAGAGACAGAGACAGGTGCTTCACACTGTGAGTCATGCTTTACGTGTGTGTGTGTGTGTGTGTGTGTGTGTGTGTGTGTGTGTGCAGTGAGCTGTCTTTAGTAATGTGTCACTGCAGCCTCTTTTGTGTTCTCTGACAGTGTGACTGGTGTATTGCGCTGCATGATTGTGTTTGTATCAGCGAACCACGGTGCACCCTGGGAGGTCTGAACCTGCTGAATCAGGAGAGAGAGAGGGAAAGAGAGAGAGAGAGAACAAAACAAACACAAACAGCAGAATGAACAGATTCACTAGTTTAGATTTTTTTTCGTTCATGCTGAGAAAAATCAATATTTTTTTGTGATTTACAGCCAACAAACATTTCTCTGTCTCTTAAACAAAACAGTTGCAACTTTTACTCCCACCTTCATCCGGAGGAGTGCATTTATGGCATTTAAGTTTATTTAATGTAACACACAGACAGACACGACATGTCTATCGTTGTCGTGGAAACACCGGATGTTGCGTAAAAGACCTAGTGTTGTAGTCAAGACCACACTGACCGAGACCAAGACTTACCCGAGACCAGAGTGCTCAGAGGCCGAGACATTTAGGGATCAAGACAGAGACAAGACCAAGAGCCTCAAGACTCAAGTAGCGGAGAGAATCACTCCCATGCCCAAGCCCCCTGGTGGTGAAATCTACATACTGTCCGTTAAATTAAGATGCTAAAACATGTTGTAATAAAATGTAAAAAAATATCCATATATGCTCCCACACAGTTTACCCAACAACAGAATTTATAAAGACCAATTTCTTGATTAGATCTGAAATTATTTTTTATGTTATTGATTTTTGTAACAAATGCATGAAGATGAATCAACTGGAGAAATGAAACTGCCGTTTTATTGCATCAGGCCAAAGTATCAGGGCACCTGGGGATGCCCTACGCACACACACACACACACACACACACACACACACACACACACACACACACACACACACACACACACACACACACACACACACACACACACACACACACACACACACACACACACACACACACACACACACACACACACAGGACAGCAGATGAAGGATGGCGGTGCCAGGATCCCCTCGCTGTGCCAGCAGGCCCTGCAGTGCAGAGCGGGTGTTTCCCTGTGGCATCGTTCCTCCACTCTGACCTGCAGCTACACCGACTCGTTCATGTGTTAATTGATGTGGGCCATCGTTGACGCCGTGCCAGGAGTGGATGGCCTCCCACCGTTAGTTAATAACTGACAACAGAAGTGTTGGACTGAAGTCAACAGGAACGACGCTTCCTCTGTTAAAGAGACGAGTGTTTAAAAAAAGTCTATTTTTAACAACTGTAGCAACACAATGAATTTAAGAAAATGCTAATAGGAAGTAGCATGACTTGTGGTTTAACATAAATTCTCGCTTTAATATTTAATCCCGCCCCTCACGTACAAGATGCGACTAAGATGTTCCAGAAATATAAAATATTAATGAAGAGAAGTCGGAGCAGCGGGACATGCAAACTTCTTTCCCTGTCATTCTGACAGTCAGTGATTGTCTCTGTAGTAAAGAGGGTAGTGCTAAGATTAGACCCACACACACACACACACACACACACACACACACACACACACACACACACACACACACACTTGGTGGTTGTGCCCTCTGAAAGCAGCAGTAGTGCAGAGTGCTGTTGGGTGATTAGTGTGTTTTTAAGCCTGTATAATGGAAGCTTAGCCCAGTGCTCCACTTTCAGGGCAGGAACAGCAAGCTCGGCCATCTGGACACTAGTTCACTCTAATGCTGCTACACACACACACACACACACACACACACACACACACACACACACACACACGAGGGGAAGAGTACGAGGCCATGCTACACAACAAACATCCAGAAATCAGCAAACAGCCTGACACTCAGATAGTTGTTTGTGCTAGTATCGTTAACATCATATGTTTACGTTAAAATTTTGTGTGCAACAATGTTTTATTGACCTATATTCACTCTGAAATACACAAACACAGGTACACACACAGGTACACACACGTAGGTACACACATACTGTATGCGTAACCTGCACTTACTGCAGAAGCCTCTCAAGCAGTCTGTACAGTAGGCTACATCAATCACTCGCTCATGCAGAAGGAAATACACAAAATGACTGCAGCCTGTGTGCACGTACAGTCGATGCACCTGCCCTTACATTTACACACACACACACACACACACACACATAAACTTACACAACAACATGCAGAGATGAACCAACAAACATCTGGCTGATTGGCCTGTCCCACATTATAATCATCGCACTGTGTGTGAGTGAGAGTTTGGGGGAGGGGCCGAATGTCAGCATGTACGGTCTGCGTCATCTGTGTGTGTGTGTGTGTGTGTGTGTGTGTGTGTGTGTGTGTGTGTGTGTGTGTGTGTGTGTGTGTGTGTGTGTGTGTGTGTGTGTGTGTGTGTGTGTGTGTCAGGAGTGACTGTCACTGTGTGAGACAAAGAGTGAGAAGTGGAGCATGAGAGAAGGAGAAATGCACAAAATCCTCTCTTCATTACTCAGTGTGTACGTCCTCGATTCCTTTCCTCGTCTCCTCCCCTCACTCCTAAACTGCAGTTCATTTATCACACCTTGTATCTTTATTGACATTTTTGAACAATGCATACCGCACAGGCCTTTTATTGAGTCCAAGAGGCTCAGGATTTAAAAACCTTGGGGACAAACTCACTCAGGTCAAACACTCTTTGTATTCTGCAGCGGATTGTAAATCTCTACTGATGGTGAAGTTACATGCAGGGAACTCCCCGCTGAATAAATCCACATCACTGCCACTCTACAGTAGCTTTCTTTCATTTTGCTGTTTGAGCTCTGCCCTTTTATCTCAAATGCGCCCCCCCTCCCCACGAGTCTGAGGCCTGTGGTTTAATGTGAGCAACAGGTAGTCCTCTGTCATCACACCGGGCTTCTGTTTGGTGCATTACAATATATTTGTTTTCTCCTTCAGGGTGAGAGCATGAAATATGGCAACATTATCCGAGTGTAAAGAAGCTCAGCAGTTTGCTCGATGAGTTCTGCAGAGGACACCGCCATTTCTCACAGGAATGGGCTTTTTGACATTTAGGGGAGGGTGATTTATGCGCTTCAGCCCAGCTGGTGGAAACGCATCTAATCCACATTTCTTTTTTTTTTCTCTCTGACATTTTAAAAGTTTGTGTAAAATGTGTGTGACAGCTGTGTGGATGGATGGCTGGTGAAAGACAGGAGGGGATAATTGAGGAGGCGATGCAGAGGGAAGACAGTGGAGCGGTTAATACAGAGAGAAGTGCAAGGTTTCACTCGATCAGGAAGCAGATACAAATAAAAACAGCAGTTTAGTTGTAGATAAGAAGCTCTGAGAGACAAGGATTCTGTCTTTGCAGTTTCTAGAAACAGCCCTAAATGTGTGTTTCAGCTTCAATTTAACGTTCACATTCACAAGTGGAAGAGAAGTAAACTAAGACCTGGTCCACATGTAGACGGGTATTTCTTTAAATGTAGCTTTTCTAAGAGTTTTGACCTTCCGTACTTAAACTGCGTTCTAGTTCACTGAAAACTCTCCTTTAGTAAAACGTCTTCCACGGTGAAGATGTTCAGAAACTCAGTTGAAGGTGTTTCTGTGTAGAAGGGGTGAACAGAGTTTTGTTCTTGTCTCGTCACGCTGTGCGCCGGTTTCTCCTCCGTTTGACGTCATCGTGCGACGCTGTCACTTTAGTTGACATGAGATTAGTGTGATAGCAGATGTAACCAAACTAGCACTGGTGCTAACGTTGCTAACTGGACTTTTAACATGCTCACACTCTCTCACTATGTTGACGAGCAGAGACGCCTGATTGGACTACGGAGGTCACTGCTGCTTCATACAACAACACACCACACAAACCCAAACACCAACGTCTGCGGTTTTGGACCTGGTCAGTCTTCTGGTTGGTGGGAAAACTTTGAAAATGAAATGGTCATTGCAGAGGAATGGGGAGAAAATGTTTGCATGTCAAGGACTTCGTTGTTGACTTGGTGTGCTCATGACAGCCGTAGCAATGCGTTTTCTCGTTTTGTTAAGAACTTGGCATGTGTGGACGGGATTATTTCTTTACATACCGGCCTATATGTGGACGAGGCCTAAGAGAGAAGAGGAGAGGGAATAGTCATAAAAGACCGTCATGGAAAGATGAAGCTCATGAAGGAGGAGAAATGAGGAGACAATGAAGGCAGGAGACGAGAGGAGGAGGAGAAGCTCTGAGGGTCCCAACATGGGGAGTCAGTGAATTAAAAACAGAAAGGAAAAAGGACAGCAGGGTGTAAGAAGGATACAGAGAGAGTGAAGTGAAGAAACATCACTCAATGATTTGGAGCTAAAAGTAAAAAGTTAGAGAGCCAGACGGGGCGATTAAAATCCACATGAAGAAGAAAGAGGGGATGAAAAAGTTTTTTTAAAGTGTCACAGGCGGCAGCAGACGTAACACGAGGTGACAGAAGCCCCGCGGAGAGAAGGACGGTGAATTTAAATGTGTGAGTGAGTGTGTGTGTGTGTGTGTGTGTGTGTGTGTGTGTGTGTGTGTGTGTGTGTGTGTGTGTGTGAGCAGCAGAAAGACAAGTGTGAGACGGTGAAAGCCCACAGCATCTTCTTCATCCCTCACCCAGCGTCTGCAGATAAGTGCTACTGACCTCATTACTCTCCCCCTCCCCTCCTCCTGTCTCCTCCTCTCCTTCCTCTCCTTCCTCGGCTGATGGAGCCGACAGATTGCAGAGTAAAGTGATGGCAGGGAGGAAAAGTGGAGATGCAACCTGGAAACATGAGATCACAACGTCGAGGAGAGGAGGGAGAAGTAGCTGCCGTTTAATCTGTCATCGCATGCCTCAGATGTTTGTGAACTCGAGGAAACTTTGACAGTTTGCTGCATCATTCCTGTTCCTTTGCACTAATAGTGTTCCTGTTTGATCTTTTTATTTGATGTTTATTATCATCAGTCAGGCTGAGATTACAACAGATTAAAAACATCAACTGATGGTTTTTCTGTTAGTTGGACGTTTTGTCGGTTTTGGTTCGTAAAGCTGTAGAGACAGGAAATGAACATTAGAAGGAGCAGATGTCATGCAGCAAAGTGCCGAGGGTACGAGGCAGCTCTGCTGAGAACTCTGGCTTTGTTCACACTTCAGTGAGTTCAGTCAAACCTTTTGGTGCATTTTAGTTTGTTTACACAATAAAAGCATTTTGGGAGCCTGAAAATGCAAAGTTTTGAAAACAGGCTCCAGAGTGCAAACTTTGAGAAACGGCACTGTCTCCATCGTCGTGTAAACTCGTGCACAGTTCTAGTCTGTAGCCATGCATGAGTGTGCAGACAGCTCGGTTCAGGGCGTCGTTAAAGCCGTGATATTTGCACCACGTTTCACCTTCAGTCTGAATGTTGCAGAGTTTTAATGGGGGACCAAAGTGATCCCCCCTCTCTGTACCGTTACAGAGGAGAGACGGGATCAGCTGAGCCAGGGGGGGAGCGCAGCGCTGTGTGTGTGTGCATGTTTGACTGTGTGTATGTATAACGCCGAAACGCAATGTGAATTCACAGACGTGGATGACGACTGAGCTCAGTTACAGCACTTTATCGATCAGCAGCCTGAAAAGGGGATACTGTCCATCAACCTGTTCCTGTATTGTCACAGGCTTTAACTAGAACAACGCCGCTGTCATCCACTTAAAAACGTGAACTGAAAACCAGAGGAGGTGAGAACGTCCAATGAGAGAACAGCAGAATGAGTTGAAGTGAAAAATAATCTTTAATTGTACAGTAGGGTAGGGTTAGGGTAAACAGTGTGCATGTTTGGTAGTTGCATTTCCTCCTTCTGTTTTCTTTGGTTTCTCTGTAATATTTATAAAGTGCAGAGCTTCAGAGTCGAGTTTCGAGTCGGTGCAGAAGTGCAGAGCAACATGAAATCAGGAGGTCAGAAAAGCGAGTTGTTTTTATTCTGTGTTTCTGTCATTTCAGCTCCGTCAGCCTGAGTGCTCTCTGCTGCGCGTCGCTGCCAGGGCTTTTCCGCAGGCATAACCTGAATTTCAAAGTTACATGAACTGAATGCAACAAAAGGCTGTCCTGACGTTAGCCCACTTTCACCGACCGTCAGCCTGCCTCTTCTTCAGCACACTGTGTGCTTCCTGTGTGCTTCACACGCATGTCTTCAGCTCACTCCTCTGACGTTTTCTGTTCCCTTTAAAAGCCAAACTCACCTTGTTCTGCGAATGTTAAACTCTTAACCTCAGCCCAACATGTTTCTGACTCTGACTGAGCGTCTCACCTCATCTCTGCTCAGTGACATGTTCGTTAAGGAGAAAGTTACTCAAGTCGCTTATCACATTTACAGGATGGGAAAATGTCAAATGTCCTGCTCAGTAAATATGTTGTGACTGAAGATAAAGAGTTCTTATTCATGTAGGGATCAAATGCTTTATGAATCCTGATAATGAGACCATCAGGCTTAGAGACCCTGTGCAGGCCAGACTTTATTAAAACCCTCAAACACAGTGTTCACAGAGAGCAGCTTCTGGATGCTTCCACACAGCCCCCAGTCGTGTCTGTGAAGGCGTGTGTCATTATTAAAGAAAAGCTTGTTTTCTCCATCCAAGCAATGAAGCTCAGCTGCAGAGAGAGGCTCCAAAAAAAAAGCTAATTTCTTGTTGCTAAAAACACTCTTTTCATGTGCACAGCCTTTCAGCCAGCGCTGCCCTCCAGCAGCTCTGATAACCTTCAGCAGAAAACTGTGTTTGTCCTTCCTGCTGTTTGTTTCTGCCACTGGCAGATGTTGTGGATGAAACCCTGACTGTTCGCTCAGTCGCTGGTTTCCGAAAAAGACGGCATTTGGATATCTGAGCTGTAGTTTGCGTTGGGGGGGGGGGGGTCCTGGCAATCGTGCTTTCATGCATCTGGTTCATTTGATTTTACCTTCCTTGGTTTCCTCCAGTCTCCCATCTTTCATTCCACACATTCAAACAAACACTACACACACTCATGCAGGCCTCTCTCTTTCTCTGGGTCTCCTGTGATCTTGTAGTTCTCATGTGATCTTGTAGTTCTCCTGTGATCTCATGTGATCTTGTAGTTCTCCTGTGATCTTATAGTTCTCATGTGATCTTGTAGTTCTCATGTGATCTTGTAGTTCTCCTGTGATCTTATAGTTCTCCTGTTTGTAGTTCTCCTGTTATCTTGTAGTTCTCCTGTTTGTAGTTCTCCTGTTTGTAGTTCTCCTGTTATCTTGTAGTTCTCCTGTTTGTAGTTCTCCTGTTATCTTGTAGTTCTCCTGTTTGTAGTTCTCCTGTGATCTTGTAGTTCTCCTGTTATCTTGTAGTTCCCCTGTTTGTAGTTCTCCTGTTATCTTGTAGTTCTCCTGTTTGTAGTTCTCCTGTTATCTTGTAGTTCTCCTGTTTGTAGTTCTCCTGTTATCTTGTAGTTCTCCTGTTTGTAGTTCTCCTGTTATCTTGTAGTTCTCCTGTGATCTTGTAGTTCTCCTGTTTGTAGTTCTCCTGTTTGTAGTTCTCCTGTTATCTTGTAGTTCTCCTGTTATCTTGCAGTTTTCCTGTGATCTTGTAGTTCTCCTGTTTGTAGTTCTCCTGTGATCTTGCAGTTCTCCTGTTATCTTGTAGTTCGCCTGTTTGTAGTTCTCCTGTTTGTAGTTCTCCTGTTATCTTGCAGTTCTCCTGTTTGTAGTTCTCCTGTTATCTTGCAGTTCTCCTGTTTGTAGTTCTCCTGTTTGTAGTTCTCCTGTTATCTTGTAGTTCTCCTGTTATCTTGTAGTTCTCCTGTTATCTTGTAGTTCTCCTGTTATCTTGTAGTTCTCCTGTTATCTTGTAGTTCGCCTGTTTGTAGTTCTCCTGTGATCTTGCATTCACTTTCCAGAAATGGATCCAGTGTGGCAGGGCGCTCAGAGTATGTGGAAATTGGGGGTTGGGCATGTATAAATGTCTTTTTATGTCATATTTTTGGGGAATTTAATCGGAGTAAATGAAGTTCCTATAAGTGACCTTTCCTCCAGCTTTGTGCAGACGAGTGCTACATATAATCTGTGTCTTCTTTCTTAAATCCTGCAGCTGCATCTGATGAGAGGAACAGATAACAGAATAAATATTTGCTCTCCTTTTAGCTGCTGGGTGTTACATGTGAGGGTAATCTTACCATCTGTTTGTGATTTATTGAACAGCAGTGATGATGTAAGGCAGTGCTGGATTAAGAGATAAAGGGAGGGGTCCCAAAGCAGCACTGAAGGAGTCAAATAATGTTTCCCCTAAATCTCTTCACTCTCTTCATTCTCTCTTTCCTACTGAGCTGCACTTTGTTTTGTACTTCCTGTTTTCTCTCATTTCTCCATGAGATACGAGTCGCTCATATCCCTGCCTGTCCTCCCCCTCGTTTGCTTCGATATCATCCAGTGATGGAGTCGTGTTTCAGCTCCACTCAGGCACAGGAAGAAGAATTATCGTAACACTCTCGTCTATCAAAGCCGGTAAACTCCCCTAGCAGCCCCCCCCCCCCTTCAAGTCCATTTAAAAGTGGTTGTACTTGTGAGAGCTCTCAGTATGTGGTTGGACGCTTGTTATTTCTTGTGTTTTTTTAGCTCACAGGCATATGCAACAGCTGTGACCCTTGCTGCTCGCTGCCGTTTTGGTGCCAATTACATTTGTGTTTAGCCTGGGTGGGCCTGCTGTGCAAATCACTCTGTGCATCCCCCTGACGCTCCTCGTTTTCCACATCACTTTTAGTTTCTCTTGGCTTTAATTTCTCCTCTTTGGTTTGGTTTCTCTTTCTGTCCTTTTGTGGTGGAGTGTACGCCATGCACAAACACACACACACAGGGATGTTCAGTTAGTTTTCACTTTCTCACTCCTTCCAGCAGATCGTACTTGAGGGAGTCCCCCCGGACTGTACTGCATGACGTTTGCATTAACGAGCTTTCAGTTGTGTGTGTGTGTGGGTAGCGAGGTAGCAAGGGAGTGAATAAAGAGGGGTGTAATGTAGTTATTGTAAGAGTGTGATGCCCACACACACACACACACACACACACACACACACACACACACACACACACACACACAGGAGCAGAGAAGAAGAAGATGTTTACATCACTGTGGTGATTCTCTCTCCTACGTTAAATGACGACATGAAATCTCCCTGAGAGAGCAGAAACTGGTGTGACTCAGCCCCTTCTACTTTCTCTTCTTTTCATTACTCACCTCTTCTGTTCCTCCCGCTTCCATCTGCTACCACTTCATAGTCTGCTTCCCTCTCTGATCGGCCGTTCACACTTGAAGAAAACTCCTGAAAAAAAAAAACAGGAGGAGCTGCATGTGTGAACGCAAACAGCTGAATGTTTCTCTCGGACTTCACCCGGAGTCTCTCCTGCCAGTTTGGATGTTTTTACTTTTACACTCTGTTGATTCAACACACACAGGCTGAGCATCACACACACACATGTGCACACACAGGATCCTGTGCACTAATGGAGAGATGTGAGAGTGACCGGGCTGCACATGAAAGAGCGCCCGAGCAGATGGGGGTCACCTGGACACCTCGGCAGTGCTCAGGAAGTTAACTGGCACTTCTCCAGCTACTAGTCCAATTTCAGACTTTGTCCAGACCAGGATTCGAAAACCTGCAAGTGAACCTGTGTCCCTACAGACTGAGCTGCTGCCTTTATGAAGTCAGAAAGGAAAACTTTGATAAGAAAGATGGGAATAAAGCGTTCAGGAAATGCGACATAAATGATATCACTCGAGGTTTTTGCCCCCCCACCCCCCCCCCCCCCCCCCCCCCAGTCTGTAGGATTTTGGTTATCAAAGTTGTAGGTTATAGATCGGGACTCTTAATCTTCATCATGCTGCAGAGTGACGGTGTGATGTAACGCTGAGCTGCGTGTGCTGCTGTCTCATTAGAAACACGTCTGTTTGTGTGTCGGGACAAAAGAGAAGCGGTGCAACAATGCAGCTGCACAACAACGGGCGTGAAAAGCTGTGAGGAATGCCTGACAGGCACATTTCCCTGTCACCCCCCCCCCCCCCCCCCCAATGTGTGAGCACTGTGACACAATGAACATCTGACACCTGCACATGCACACTCAATAGTGCAGCGATGCACAAAACAAGAACACATGAACATGAAGGACCGACAGGCTCACAGGGAGAACCCGGTGAACTCTGCAGAGGAGATACCTCCTCTCTCATATCTGACCTCCTCTCTCCTTTTCCTCCTCTCCTCTCCTCTTCTTATTCCCTTTTCTGTCTTATTTCTTCCTCATGGATTCCCCGCCTTTTTTCTGTGTTTTAGGCTGAAGGCTACTTTGCATAATTTGGCCTGAAGTCATAGACAGTTTTGGAGAGCTGCATCTCCTCTGATGGGTAAATTAAAGCTGTTTTTTCTTCAGAGAGATTCTTCCCTTAAAGCTGCATTTTGTTCAACAAACAGACTCGGGGTTCAGAAGATGTTTAGGGAGAACACCGTTTACCATCAGTCAGATTGTGCTGAGCAAATCAAGGCTGAGGCCTCAGATATCTCCTCCTTCTTATCCTCTTTTCCTAATCTCCAGTTAACATTCATATTTGTCTTTTCAATTCTTGAATGTTTGATTGATTGAATGATCTCCTCTTTGTTTCATAACCGGAGATCCTGATGTTGTAAACAGAGTTTGTTTGGAGTGTGATACACACATGTCTCTTTTTATAAATAAATCTCTTATTATTGGACATAAACCTTCTTATATAACCTCTATGCTGCTGGACATAACTCGCTCTACTGACTGTTTAAGGCTTCGAGTCCTGCAGCTTCAATCTGAAGTAGGAAAATCTGCTCTTAACATTTTGGCTCCTAAAAAAAACTATTTTTAGAATCTTGAACGATTTGTAAGATGTGAGAGACTCGTGAGGACAAATCATGACAGATTTAACATTTCAGTTCTTGTAGTGTGTGGAGAGAAACGAGATGACCGACTCAGCTCATCACACACTCACAGATTCACTCACCAACAACCACAGTCTGCACTCTCACAACTCGTCATCTCGCGTGGTCAGACGAGACTTCAGAGTGAACAAACACGATGGTCAAGCTAAATGTGGCTAGCTGTTAGCTCACTGCTACATCAGTCCGTCTCCTCATCAGAGTGACTGTGGTTTGTTTTACAGACACGTTGTGTTGTAGCCACAAATCAACAAGTTGCTCCTCCATATCTGACATCCTTCTAACGTTATGCTTCATGTTTGCTGTCGTTGCCATGGTGATGTTTGTTGCGCTTCCTGCTTCAGTCAGCTAGCTTCCTGATTGGCCGTCCTCGGTTTTCGCCCCACACATCAGGATTTCTGATCGTAAATATTGAACACTGTTAATATCTGAGATTTCAAATCGAGGCGGCCTTATCGTCTTCTGAACAGATCGGGGAGGTTAAAAACAAATCAATTTTTGTATGTTTTAAATGTTGTTACTGTGGAGTTTCATATCTCTACAAAATGATTAAATGATGGAAACCTCAATGATTTAGAGGATGATGATGATGATGATGATGATGATGATGGTGATGATGATGATGATGATGATGATGATGATGATGATGATGGTGATGATGATGATGGTGATGATTGTGATGATGGTGATGGTGATGGTGATGATGATGATGGTGATGATGATGATGATGATGGTGATGGTGATGGTGATGATGATGATGGTGATGATGATGATGATGATGGTGATGGTGGTGGTGATGATGATGATGATGATGATGGTGATGATGATGGTGATGATGATGATGGTGATGATGATGATGATGATGGTGATGATGGTGATGATGATGATGATGGTGATGATGATGATGATGATGATGATGATGGTGATGATGATGGTGATGATGATGATGATGATGATGATGGTGATGATGGTGATGATGATGATGATGGTGATGATGATGATGATGATGATGGTGATGGTGGTGATGATGATGGTGATGATGATGATGATGGTGATGATGATGATGATGATGATGATGATGATGATGATGATGGTGATGATGATGATGATGATGATGATGATGATGATGATGGTGATGATGATGATGGTGATGATGGTGATGATGATGATGATGATGATGATGATGATGATGGTGATGATGATGATGATGATGATGATGATGATGATGATGGTGATGATGATGATGATGGTGATGATGATGATGGTGATGATGGTGATGTGATGGTGATGGTGGTGATGATGATGGTGATGATGGTGGTGATGATGGTGGTGATGGTGATGATGATGGTGGTGGTGATGATGGTGGTGATGATGGTGGTGATGGTGATGATGATGGTGATGATCGATGGTGGTGGTGATGATGGTGATGATGGTGGTGATGATGATGATGATGGTGATGATGATGGTGGTGGTGATGATTGGTGGTGATTGATGGTGGTGATGGTGATGATGATGGTGATGA
>NC_083618.1:30660537-30688037 GCF_963584025.1 Labrus mixtus
TCAACCTTTTGAGAAAAGCTAACAATACAAAAAGATGCAACAAGAACCAATCATTAAAAGCTTATTAATACTTTAGTTCGTATCAGAATCAGGAGAGTAGACATTTGTTTTATTTGCTCTGTTTGGTTTGGGTATGCTTTCTTATACCCTAAACTTAAAGGTTTCTTTGACTCAATAAAAAACAGAAAAGCTGAAAGGCAGTCTTGGAGCAATCAAACTTTTTTTCTCTTTATTTCGATCTTCGCTGTTTACACACAAATTGCAGAAAGGGCGCCTCTTTAATTCTCCAGGGTCAGAGCGGAGTCGGACTTTTAGCGACCACAATGGAGCTGGTGTTTGTGCACGGCGTCCTGAGGCCTCAGTCTGCTAATGCACTTATACAACCACAGAGGTTCAGTTCATCCTGCAGCACGTCTCCTTTACCTGTTTGTCTGTCTCTCTTTAAGCCCACAGATACTGCTCATAAAGGGATGCTTTGCTTTTTATAAACAGTGACCTGATGGGGGGGGGGGGGGGGGGGGGTAGTGGGGGTTCCCGCTCTCCTAAAATAAATCTAAATAATAAATCCAGCTGCATTGCTCTTCCTCCCACCAAGACGCCTTGGGTCGTTCCCTCGGTGTAGGACTGTGCTGCAGACAGGGCCGGGCTTACGTAACCACACAGAGCTTCACTCTGACCCAAATGGAAGAGACAAAGCCTGCAGCCGCTCTGCCATGGGTTACAGTAGCTGGCAAATTTAGAAGCTGATGAATGATTCAATACAACACCGCAGGCTGAGCAGCTGAACGAAACAGTTAGGGTGGTATATATAACGCTCTGCTTTTTTGGCAACCAAACACTCCATAAACTTTATTACTGTGCTGTTGCCGTGGAGACCCAGAGGTGATACAGGCCTTCATAAAGGGCAGGATCAGAACTTTAAGGTCTGCCTTATTGGTATTATTTTTTATGAATATAGAAGGGTTTATATGAGTTTCGATAACAGCCAGCAGCTACTACACTGTCTGCTGTCTCTGTGTGTGAATGTGTTCTATCAGTGCACCTCTACTCCTGGTGCTCAAAGTGCTTTCACACTTACACAAAACTCCTGAAAAACTCTCAAAGTTTTCACTCCGACTTCACCCGGAGTTTCTCCTCCAGCCTCCTCGTGTTTATTCTGCAGAAAGTCAGAGTGAGCTGATGTGAGAACGCAGCAGGATATAATCAGGAGAATTCACCTGGAGCCAGTGGGAGGGGCCAGTGGGAGGGGGTGGTGACCTTTGTTCACCTGTGATCGCTGCACGACCATAGACTGTCTGCACGCCACCTCTACCATCTCCGTGCTCTAATCAACCTGCTGCTGCATGTTTCCTGTTCTCCAGTTTGTTCTTCTCCACTCTTTAGTTCACATTCAGATTCTCTTCAGCTACACATTGATACAAACACACATATTCTCATTATAGCGTCTTATAGAGGACTCTGTTGCTTCGTCCTCTACTTGTGCATCGTTTTTTCTACATCACGTCTTACCTCAGGAGACCCCCCCCCCCCCCTCCTGTCTGACAGGGATAGTCTCCCGCTGTGAGGAGCATGTGTGAACAACCAGATCAGGAGGATTTCAGGAGCAGTCCTCGTCTTAAACAAAGAGTCCTGGAGTCATTTCTGTAAAGTCATCAGACACTTATGATAACATTCAGCGCCTGTCAGTGGATAAATCAGAACTAAAAACAGGAGCGAGGTTAAAAACCAGCAGAATTAGCCTTTAAGCAGTCACAATATGCTACACATCACTGCAGCAGAACAATCTGTAGACATGGATCTTCATCTTTAATCCCCATCCTATAAAAAAAACCTTTTTAAAGCACTTTCAGCGAGTCGTTTGGTCCATTCAAATCTGCTTCCCCACTCCTCTTCACAGCATCGTGTATCTCAGCCATGTTTTAGATGAAGCACTCAGCTTTTATTGAACCTAACAGCTTGAAGCCATTAGAAGGGAACGGCTCCATACATGCAACGACATCGTGATACCTTATTGATCCCACGAGGTGGAGACTGTCTTACAGGCGGCCATCTTTACATGCAGGTCAGAGGTGTGTGTCACTACAAGAGAGGAAACTCTGAAACTCTCTTACTGTGTTACTCTGATGATGTGGAGAGTTAAAGGAAGAGAGCAAGGCAAACAGGAGACACCATGCAGGACCCCCGTTAGCGCTGGTCGATATGGACCAATAAGATCATAGCTCCATACTTCTGTTTTAAAGATGTTTTTAGGCATTTTGGCCTTTAGCAGATAGGACAGAAGAGAGAAGTATGGAGGAGAGCGCGGGGGGTCGACATGCAGAAAAGGGCGGCGGTCGGAATCAACGAGGACCACGGCTTCTGCACATGGGGCGTAAATTCAGCTTCTGAGCTCTGCAGCAGAGGGTTTGATTTCCAGCTGCTGCAGATTGTACGTGTGTGTGTTTCAGGTTTCTAAACACATGAGATTGATCTGCAGTCGGATGATCAGCTTACAGCCAGAAATAGAACACAAATCAATAATTTCTGTTCTGCTCTGAAGACCAGTCACAGATTTATATGACATGAAGCAGTTTCTATAAAAAGACAAAGACTACCCCGGGGTTGATGCTTTTATTGAGACGAGGTAATATGGAAGTTAAAGAGAGGGGGGGGGGGGGTTTATATGTGGAGTCGTCAGTCATGTCACTTTGTCCTTCAGAGGGTCCTCTGAGCCCACATCACATGTTTTATTCACAGTGCTGAGTCAGGAGGCAGATCGTCTCACACCAAAAGGTCATCGGAGTGAAATCAGAGTGAAGGAATCTTTCAGATTCTTTATCGTGTAGAGAGAGCAAACAGACACGAGAACACGACCCCTCCTTTAAATACAGAGTTAATTAACCACTCTATATTAATTACCTGTTTTCCCCGTTTGGGGTCGAGGGGGTGGAGACGATCCCAGCTGTCATTGGGTGAGAGGCGGGGTTACACCCTGGACTGGTTATCAGCCAATCACAGAGTTGACATATAAAGACAAGACAACCAGACACACTCACATTCACACCTACGGACAATCTAGAGTCTCCAGTTAATCTAACGAGCATGTGTTTGGACTGTGGGAGGAAGCCGGAGAGAACCCACACATGCACGAGGAGAACACGTGCATACTGGACAACAAACACTGATGAGTGAGGGCGTTCCTAAATAAGTGAAGAACCACTGAGCATGTTAGCTGTGAGACGAGGCGTGCATGTTAAAAACATCATTATAGATGTTAAAGTGTCAGCAACCAGCTTCCTCTTCTAGATTCAAAACAGAGGCAGGATCGGATTCTAAAATAAAAAACCTGATTCAGTGGAGAGCCGGTCCTAAAAACCAAAAAACTTAAACATGTGTGGAAGTAGGGCTGGGAAATATATCAAGTTTTTAAGATATATCGATATATTTTCAAACAAGATGTAGGGTAAGACAATATCGTTAATATGGATATAGTTTATGTTGCATTAAAATAACGTTACAGAGGTGCCAGGTCACCTTTTTCTCATCTCACTGATGATGACTGACTGTCTGTCCCTCTTAACCCTGCTCCTCCTCTCTCTCTCTCTTTTATTGTATTTAAGGAACATTTTTATTTTATAATATTACTTTTTTAATTCACAAACAGGTAGTTTATTTTTCATGTGTTTTCACTGTTAAAAAAATACATATCGATATATATCGAGTATCGCCATTCAGCTAATCAATATCGAGATATGAGTTTTGGTCCATATCTCCCAGCCCTATGTGGAAGTAAAGTCAGGACATCGTCTCCCTGCTGGTGAGGTAGAAGTGAAAAGGACGCTGTGCTGTGTTTTTTTTTAGCTCCACTAAAGAGTAAAAATAAGTGATGTGAGCAGCGAGCCAGCTGTGATTATGCAGAGAGAGAGAGAATATGCCATTTCTAAAACACGGCCACATTGATTTATCATTTATGTATGCAGGCATTTACATTTTCTAAATACCCCCTCGGCGTTGTGTTTTCAAATCTATGGCGTGTACACTAAATAACGAGCGAGTGCTTGTGCCACAAACGATACACTGTGGAGGACGTAACATTAAGAATCTGCTCATGACCTAAATTAAAGGAATAAGCTGCTTAACGCAACATTCAGATGCAAAAACATTGGAAAAAAAGCAAGTCCAAAAAAGAAAATGTAGTAAAATAGAAGGAAGAGAACAACATGTTAGAAACGCTCTGCGGTCCAGAGGAGGTCGTGACGTCTCTCCTCTGCACGGAGCAGCTCATGCAGAGAGAAGTTTGTGCAGTAAACAGAAAACATTTGCACGCAATATGCCTCCCTCTCCCTCACGGGGAAAACAGGCCTTCACGGAGCTGCTCTAATATCCTGCTGCTGGTAGTCACCTCACTGTGTCCTCAAAGTGTCTCCTTAATGAAGACGCCACAGCCCTCCAGGGGCACGCCTGAATTCCTTTAAACTCGTCTTGAATGGAGTATCTCGATGTCATTTGTTCGCCCCTGTATCTGTTTAACACACGCTCACTTAAATGTTGTGTTTTATTTTGAAGGGCGCCTCTCCGTCTGTGAGGAGACGCGTTCTTGTAAACAGGTTTACTTTAAAACCATACATAATAGAAATGTTACAACACACCACTTTTCCCCCTGTGGAGCAGAAATCCAATTAGATTTTAGAACAACCCTGCTGCATACATTTAAATATTAATAAGGAACAAAAAGTTCCTAATGCAGAATACTTCCCCTGACTCTGAAGTCTTTAAGATGTGGAGGTCATTTTATCCAGACTCTTAATGTGTTATCTACACAGATAAACTGACCATATCAAATCTGTTGTTTATCTTTCTCTCAGCGATCAGTCCTCTGCCCGCTGCTCTTTTCATCCTGCTCCTCTTCCTCTCGTCCTCCACCCTGACGTCTTTCACTCGTTCTCTCTCCTCTTTCCTCTCCATCTCTCTCTTCCTGTCTCCTGAGGCGGTCGTCCTCTGTGACAGAACCTGCTGATTACTCTCGAACCTCATGACCTCTCTGTCTTTTACCTCATTCACAAACAGTGCGTACACACAAATGTATACTTAAACCAGTCATACAAATGTTGGATTCATCAAAATGTTGTTACTTGGATTTTTTCTTACTCTGTGAACTAAGTCCTGATTCACCAATCAGATCTCCTCTCACCCTGACTGCTTTCTCAATCCTCTCTCTCTCTCTCTCTCTAGCTGTCTCTCTATCTCTCTATCTCTCTCTGTCTCTCTCTCTCTCTATCTCTTTCTGTCTCTCTATCTCTTTCTGTCTCTCTCTCTCTCTATCTCCTTCTGTCTCTCTCTCTCTCTTTCTGTCTCTCTCTATCTCCTTCTGTCTCTATCTCTTTCTGTCTCTCTCTCTCTCTATCTCTTTCTGTCTCTCTCTTTCTGTCTCTCTCTCTCTCTCTATCTCTTTCTGTCTCTCTCTCTCTCTCTCTCTCTCTGTCTCTCTCTCTCCCTATCTCTGTCTCTCTCTCTTTCTCTCTCTCTCTATCTCTTTCTGTCTCTCTCTCTCTCTCTCTCTCTCTCTGTCTCTCTCTCTCTCTATCTCTTTCTGTCTCTCTCTATCTCTTTCTGTCTCTCTCTCTCTCTGTCTCTCTCTCTCTGTCTCTCTCTCTCTTTCTCTCTCTCTCTATCTCTGTCTCTCTGTCTCTCTCTCTCTCTCTATCTCTCTCTCTCTCTCTCTCTCTCTCTCTCTGTAACGCTCTCTCTCTCTCTCTCTGTAACTCACTCTCTCTCTCTCTCTCTCTGTAACTCTCTCTCTCTCTCTCTCTGTAACTCTCTCTCTCTCTCTGTAACTCTCTCTCTCTCTGTAACTCTCTCTGTGTGTCTCTCTCTGTAACTCTCTCTCTCTCTCTCTGTAACTCTCTCTCTCTCTCTCTCTGTAACTCTCTCTCTCTCTCTCTGTAACTCTCTCTCTCTCTCTCTCTCTCTGTAACTCTCTCTCTCTCTCTGTCTCTCTGTAACTCTCTCTCTCTCTCTCTCTCTGTAACTCTCTCTCTCTCTCTCTGTAACTCTCTCTCTCTCTCTCTCTCTCTCTCTCTCTGTAACTCTCTCTCTCTCTCTGTAACTCTCTCTCTCTCTCTCTCTGTAACTCTCTCTCTCTCTCTCTCTCTCTGTAACTCTCTCTCTCTCTCTCTCTGTAACTCTCTCTCTCTCTCTCTCTCTCTGTCTCTCTCTCTCTCTCTCTCTCTCTCTCTCTCTGTAACTCTCTCTCTCTCTCTGTAACTCTCTCTGTGTGTCTCTCTCTGTCTTTTTTTTTTTTTTAGCCGGCCAAATTTCATTACAGTTGCTCTCTGTGACAAAGCGTGTGTGAATCGGGATTGACCCCGTGCTCTCCTGCCTTTGTCTGGCACAGAGATTATGAGGCCATTTCACATTTCAATTTCACTCATCAAATCCCTACTCTCAGCTGGATGAAGCTCTCTCTCACACACACACACACACACACACACACACACACACACACACACACACACACACACACACACACACACTACAGCTTCATAGACATCAGGCGCTGTAGCGTGGTGTCACAGTTTTATCGCAGGCTGACCTCAGACATCAGGACAGTTTGATCCCAGATAAATGATATTTATAGTCATAAATTGTCAGAGATAGAGTTATATGTCAGCTGAGGTGTTACAGAGATCACCTGTCATAGAGTCAATTATTTATTTGTATAACAAGTGTAATCTCAAGACGCTTTACAAAAGATCATATGGGATAATTTGCAGGAAGGATTTCTCCTTCGTTCCTGTTGTCCACACTTCCTCCCTGCTGAGGTGGAGGTCTGAGCAGGCCGTGACTGAATGAGGACGGCGATGGTTGTGGGGGCGACACAGTTCGATGGTAGTGGCTGGGGGTCAGGGACGTTGGGTGGCAGTAGAGCCCGATCACCTCGCTGACGGTTGGAGGAGCTCCGTCTACTCGAGAG
Organism: Labrus mixtus; assembly: GCF_963584025.1. Classification (NCBI taxonomy): domain Eukaryota; kingdom Metazoa; phylum Chordata; class Actinopteri; order Labriformes; family Labridae; genus Labrus; species Labrus mixtus. Next base: position 30,667,490 of record NC_083618.1, read on the forward strand.
ACGGCGTCTGCTGCCTGGACAAAGCCTCCTGGTCTTCTGTCTTAAATTGTTATTCCAAGATTAGAAGACAAATAGTTTAATGATGTGATTAAACTCTAATGAGAATGAGCGCAAAAAAACAACAAGAGGCTAGAGGCAAAATCTGACCAATCAGGTTTGATTATGTAAATCCTTAGTTGAGGACCAGCTCCGCCCAGAAACGTCCCGAGTCAACCAGAACAAAGCAGAAGAGTAAAATCCAGTCAGAGGACAGAGTCTCTGCAGACACAGTCACCACCACACATGTACGGAGGCCCAGAAGGGACGATGGAGCAGCTTCACTAGTATTCACACACAAACTTTTTGAGTTTTGAGCAGAAGCTGATGATGTCATGAGTTTGATTTTCGGGGGTGTTGTACTGATGAGAAAATCAAAACTAAACATGCACTTCTTGTAGTCGTTGTTGTTCTTTGTTTTTTCTTACAGTGCAGCTCATCTGTAAAGTCTCATTACAGCTTTAAGACATTCTCATCGTTGGAGGCAGAAAGTTCTCAGTGGATCTAAAATATACAAGAAGATGTTTTGGCTGCAGTCCAGTCGTGCAACGATTATTTCACCAACAGTTTGTGCTCTCACCGAGAAACTTCTGAGCGTGTGATTTGAAATACATCCTCTCGAGCCTCCTCGCCTGCCAACAGTGCTCCAAGGAAATCATTGATTACTTAATGCATCTACCTTTTAACCCTCCTGTCTTCACTAAACCAACACAACCACATCATTTATCTGCCCTTCTGCTGTTCTTGTTTGTGATTTATTCACAGCACTGATTTGAATGCGCGCTGCTCCAGACATTAAAATATAACATTAATATAACTCTCAAACTGCTCTCGTCACTGCTCCGGGTCGGGGAATATTCAGATTATTAGTGCTGAAGAGGGTGGAGGTCACGCTGCTGTCGATTTAAAGATATGGAAATACTTTGAAGGTCAGCTGAGAGTTTACACACGGACTGATGCACTTGTTGGGGCTTTAGTGATAATGGTGAAAATGGAAGGAGAGGTCAGTGCTGTGGCTCAGAGGTAGACTCGGTCATCTCTCAACTGGAAGGTCGGGGGTTCGATCCCCAGCTCCTGCAGCTACATGTCTGATGCGTCCTCGGGCAAGACACTTAACCCCAAGTTGCTCCCTCTGCTTCCTTCTGCAGTGTATGAATGTGTATGAATGTATGAGTTAATACTGATGGACTCTTTACACAGCGGCATCTACCATCAGTGTGTGAATGTGTATGAATGGATGAGTTAATACTGATGGACTCTTTACTCAGCAGCCTCTACCATCAGTGTGTGAATGTGTATGAATGGATGAGTTAATACTGATGGACTCTTTACACAGCAGCCTCTACCATCAGTGTGTGAATGTGTATGAATGGATGAGTTAATACTGATGGACTCTTTACTCAGCGGCCTCTACCATCAGTGTGTGAATGTGTATGAATGGATGAGTTAATACTGATGGACTCTTTACACAGCAGCCTCTACCATCAGTGTGTGAATGTGTATGAATGGATGAGTTAATACTGATGGACTCTTTACTCAGCAGCCTCTACCATCAGTGTGTGAATGTGTATGAATGGATGAGTTAATACTGATGGACTCTTTACACAGCAGCCTCTACCATCAGTGTGTGAATGTGTATGAATGGATGAGTTAATACTGATGGACTCTTTACACAGCGGCATCTACCATCAGTGTGTGAATGTGTATGAATGGATGAGTTAATACTGATGGACTCTTTACTCAGCGGCCTCTACCATCAGTGTGTGAATGTGTATGAATGGATGAGTTAATACTGATGGACTCTTTACTCAGCGGCCTCTACCATCAGTGTGTGAATGTGTATGAATGGATGAGTTAATACTGATGGACTCTTTACACAGCAGCCTCTACCATCAGTGTGTGAATGTGTATGAATGGATGAGTTAATACTGATGGACTCTTTACACAGCGGCATCTACCATCAGTGTGTGAATGTGTGTGAATGGATGAGTTAATACTGATGGACTCTTTACTCAGCGGCCTCTACCATCAGTGTGTGAATGTGTATGAATGGATGAGTTAATACTGATGGACTCTTTACTCAGCAGCCTCTACCATCAGTGTGTGAATGTGTATGAATGGATGAGTTAATACTGATGGACTCTTTACTCAGCAGCCTCTACCATCAGTGTGTGAATGTGTATGAATGGATGAGTTAATACTGATGGACTCTTTACACAGCAGCCTCTACCATCAGTGTGTGAATGTGTATGAATGGATGAGTTAATACTGATGGACTCTTTACTCAGCAGCCTCTACCATCAGTGTGTGAATGTGTATGAATGGATGAGTTAATACTGATGGACTCTTTACTCAGCAGCCTCTACCATCAGTGTGTGAATGTGTATGAATGGATGAGTTAATACTGATGGACTCTTTACTCAGCGGCCTCTACCATCAGTGTGTGAATGTGTATGAATGGATGAGTTAATACTGATGGACTCTTTACACAGCAGCCTCTACCATCAGTGTGTGAATGTGTATGAATGGATGAGTTAATACTGATGGACTCTTTACACAGCAGCCTCTACCATCAGTGTGTGAATGTGTATGAATGGATGAGTTAATACTGATGGACTCTTTACTCAGCGGCCTCTACCATCAGTGTGTGAATGTGTATGAATGGATGAGTTAATACTGATGGACTCTTTACACAGCAGCCTCTACCATCAGTGTGTGAATGTGTATGAATGGATGAGTTAATACTGATGGACTCTTTACACAGCAGCCTCTACCATCAGTGTGTGAATGTGTATGAATGGATGAGTTAATACTGATGGACTCTTTACTCAGCGGCCTCTACCATCAGTGTGTGAATGTGTATGAATGGATGAGTTCATACTGATGGACTCTTTACACAGCAGCCTCTACCATCAGTGTGTGAATGTGTATGAATGGATGAGTTAATACTGATGGACTCTTTACACAGCAGCCTCTACCATCAGTGTGTGAATGTGTAGGTGTGACCTGAGGTGTAAAAATAACTTTGAGTAATCAGAAGACTAGAAGAGAAATATACAAGCTCAAGTCCATTTACCAGAAAAGTTGCACAGTAGAAAAGTAAACAAATTCAGAATGGATGGATTAAATACAGCTCTATTTGTTTGACATGGATTTTCTCTGATGACAGATAACTCATTGTTGTATGGGAGACTGTTTTTTTATATTTCACTGAAAAGCAACAAAGAATGCATGGAAGGAGAAATCGTTATTCCGACTTGAGCAGTAAAACAATTTGCAAAAGTCTGAATCTATCGCAATAAATAAAAAACACTTTTAAAGTATTTCTCACTCAGCAGTTGTACGGAGGCCTGTGAGTGATGGCCTCACACACCATCGATGACGTCAGATGAAGCTAAAGCTAACAATCAGCTGCCTTTGAAAATGTATTTTTAATTTATTTTGGATTTAGTAGGGACACTAAAAAACAAAACAAAACTCCTCCTGCAGTCTTGTAACAGTCAAATGTTTCACTCACTGTGAATGTTTTAGCTCATAATCTCCTCGTCTGTCTTCGACCCAGTGGCATATTTACAGACGTTAAAAACAACTGATTGAATTCATCAATCTTTATATGCTGATGACCCTTTTCCCTTTGTGTCTAATAAAGAGACTTCAGGTTTCATGTTAGTCTCTTTAGTAAACCTGATGTTTAAACCTCCTCCCCTTCAGCCTCTGATGCTGCTCTTAACCCCAGCTGGGCTGCATGTAATTCATTATTTGACGTCTTAATTAAACTAATTAATTAACATCTAATTAATCAAAAGTTGAGTAGACGACTGAACCTCAGTCACCGTTCTCTGTTTCTGTTAGAGTGAAGTTCAAACAGCTCCAGGTCGTGTTGAGGTTCAGCGTACGTCTATCAGTGAGGCATGTGTCACTGTGTGAATATCAATATGGAGGTGAGGAAAAGGGTCACGCACACTCAGCACATTTGAGAAAATAAGCAAGCTCAGCGTGACACGGATCATACATCTGACAACAGAAGAGCCAGACTGATGTGATCCAAACAGAAATCCTTTGCTCAGTTTTTCAATTTGAACTTAATGTTGTTGTTTTTTTTCCTCTTTGTAGAAACATTCAGCCACTTCCTCTTTCTTTACTCAATCCTGCTCAAATTAATACAAACATTTAAATTAATACAGGCCAGTTACTTCATGACGCTATTAAACACACAGTATGCAAAGTCCTCCACCAGGGGGCTCTCAATCAAAACAACAGCAAAAGAGAACGTCGAGGCTGGCAGGGAATCAAACTCCGAGTTGACCGTAGTCATGACGACCGGGGCGAAGTCGACCTGAGGAAGAGAATATGTTTACAGACGAGCTGATGTATCAGAGTATAATTTACATGACTTTTTTTTTTATCACAGCAGCACAAACAGCGACAGTACGGCAGCTTTCAGTCTGGTGTTTCCACGACAACGATAAACATTCTGTCTGTCACGGCTGCGTCCCTTGTCAAAGTCTAAAATGAAGAAAGACTGATGAAAGAACTCAACAACAAACATACATAACATAGGTTTAGTCCATGTTTCATTCATTTCGATATTTTAGTGTTAAAATTTGACATATTACACCTTTAAGGGGGTGTCACAGCCCCTCCTCCCTCGCTTATCAGACACAACGCCCACGTTTACTGCTTGAACCAACACTAAAAGCTAGCTAGTAGCTAATTTTTTTTATTTTTATTATTTAACCTTTATTTAACCAGGTTGGTCCCATTGAGATTAAAAACCTCTTTTTCAAGGGAGACCTGGAAAAAAACACAAAGTTACAGACACAAAGAGAGACAAAGTACAATTTACAAAACACAACATTTTGGATTAAAATAGAAACATCTATGAGTCATATCTGAGAATCAGTTGGTCAAACAGCCGAGCTAAAACATCGACATCCTGCAGAATACCCAAAAGCCTTTTTCCCAATTTCTGTCCGAGCGTTAAGAGATCCTGAGAACACAAAGAATACTGTCCCGTACTTCTCTGCATGATAAAAACACAGAGATAGAGAGGAAGCAGACCAAGAATTAATAATGACTAATAACATTTCAGTTGTTGTAATGAAGAAGCCGATCATTTTGAAAGCTAGCACAAGCTCAGAACTTGCTGTTCATTCTTAAAGTAAAGAATTAAAGTATTTAAAATGAATCCAAGAAATGACATTAAATAAATAAAAACGATGATCCTGCACTGCAGACTTGTTTCTGTTGCAGAGTTTAAAGGGTTTAGATAAATCTTTGGTCACTGACTCTGAGTGAACATCACCAGTTCTGTATCAATATGAGGTCTGACAGGAAGCTGTTAGTTTCTCTTAAATCTAGCTGACTCTTATTTTAAAGGTCCTCGTCTATCTAAACACTTAGACGCTGATGGCCAAAGAAATGTAACCCTGATCTACTCCGTCACAGTTTGAGCTCCTCGGCGTGCAGTCAGAGAGTTTCTCTTCTCATGAACCATCCAGTCAGTCAGTCTGATCTGAGTAAACGCTCGCTTTGCATTCAGCTAGTTAGTAACAGTGAGACGATACGATTATGAGAAATGACACCACATCTTTCTGTATAATGCGAGGCTTCTGCCCGCCGCTGTGGGCCCAGTCGGGCTCGCTTAATGTACAAACAGACTGTTAGCGTGAACGTTTTCACCCCCGGGCCAGGCGCGACATTTTGGCTGCCTGTCTGTTTCTGTTGAGAGGATTAATGTTGGTTCCATTTTACCCCGTGGTGGCAGGGGGGGGGGGGGGGTTAACATAACAGCAGGGGGGAGTCGTAGATCTCAGTGTTAGTCTGGTTGTTTATTTGTCTCCCTGCTGTTTGGGAGCCTTTTATTTTTCATTTGGTGCTTTTGTTTTGTAGGAACATCATCTCTTTTTTGTAGACTTCAATCTAAACCACCTCGTAATCAGAGCAACAACAAACAAACTGGTTCAAAGTTTTTACACATCACACCATTATTTCCAACTTATACTGGACGATTCATTTATCCACATGAAGAGTTACATTTTTCCTCCGATTGAAACAGGAAGTAAAGCTCTTTTTAGGGGGTTTATTTTCTAATCACTATAAACGATCAGTCATGTACTTCATTAGTTCATTGAGTAAGTATTTCCTGTTGGGCGCTGTAAGGTTTCTCTCCGGTTCAGACCTGATCTTTGTGTCGTACGACTCAGTTTGAAGTTGGGACGAGTTTCAGCCAGATCGTGTGGTCAGTCGTGCCGTGATCACGGTCCAATCAGCTGCTCCCGACCGATCTGATGATCTTCTTTCATGTTTACATTTTCTTGTTCTGCACACAAACTTAGTGAGAGCAGAGCCACGAGCTGATTCCCCAACTTTAGAAATTTTGTGATTGTGCCTGCACAAACTTGCAGGCAGCATCAGAAATCACCATGGCAACAGCAGGCAAGACCAATGAAATGACTGGATTGACAGTATCACTTACAGGAGATGATTTTGGCGGGCTTTTTATGCAGCTAGTTTAGAGACAGGACAGAGGATAGAGTCAGAACCAGAGAGAGAGAGAGAGAGAGAGAGAGAGAGAGAGAGAGGGAGAGAGAGAGAGAGAGAGAGAGAGAGAGAGAGAGAGGGAGGGAGGGAGAGAGAGAGAGAGAGGGGGAGGGAGAGAGAGAGAGAGAGAGAGAGAGAGAGAGAGAGAGAGAGAGAGAGAGGGAGGGAGGGAGGGAGGGAGAGAGAGGGAGGGAGGGAGGGAGAGAGAGAGAGAGAGAGAGAGAGGGGGAGGGAGAGAGAGAGACAGAGAGAGAGACAGACAGATAGAGAGAGAGAGAGGGAGGGAGGGAGGGAGAGAGACAGGGAGAGAGAGAGAGGGAGGGAGGGAGAGAGAGAGAGGGAGGGAGAGAGAGAGAGAGAGAGAGAGAGAGAGAGGGAGGGAGGGAGAGAGAGAGAGAGAGGGAGGGATAGAGAGCGGGGATTGACATGCGGGTAAGGAGCCACAGTCCTGATCCAAACCCCGGCCTCTCGCTCTCGTGCACTACAGCTTCTGTACATGGGGCTCGTGCACCCACCGCTAGACCACCGGCGCCCCTCATCATCTTGTTTTGAACAAATATCGAGCTAAAAAACTTGGAAGAAATTTTGTTTCTCTTTCTTTGCATCGTTCTTTTCTGCTTTCTGTTTCTATCCCTCCGTCCTGTTCTCTCTCTGTCTCGTCTTCCTCTTCTGTAACGTAACACAGCTTTCTATTTTTGATCTCCAGGACATTCAATTAGCTCAATTACTTCAACAACCGTCATCATCACATCACGTCTGGTAACCTCTCGTCTCCTCCTGTCAGAGCCCGCTCGTCCACTCGCTCCTTCTGGTTAGGCTCAGTAATCTTTATATAACCCTCGTAATCTGAAGGCAATTTGGAAACAACCGCTCTGATATCAGACGTTACGCCTCCAGGACGTTCACATCGAAGGGTAGACATCACAGGGGCGTAAATATGGCCGTCTGACCAGGGCGAGAGACTTCACTATATCAAGAAAACCTGTGATATGAAGTAACATTGTTCAGATTCTCAGGGACGATCTGAGCGCACATGCTGTCGGAAGTGTGTGGAAACCGCTCTGTGATGACACCTTTCTGCGTCCAATATGAGGATTCATCAGATCACAACAAATCAGCAGACTTTCTGTCAGAGCAGACTGAAGTCCTCTTCTCGTAGGTCTGGGAGCATCTCTCCCCAACAGGCTGTCCAGTGCTCCCTACTCAGACTGAAGAGAACCTGGACGCTCCTATGAGCCTAAAATCCCCCAGATCCCGTCGTTCCCTGAGGATTTCATGAACACACACTCTGATCTCATGCTCGTCTCCTCCACCTCAGCAGAAGAAGAAAGCTCTTCCTCCTCTGTGGGTCTTTCTTTCAGACTGTGACATCTCTCACTGAGAGTTTAGTGTCTCAGAGCGGCCTGTACTCTGCGTCCTGAGTTCTGACTCTTGGCAGATGGAGGGCTCTCAGGGGGGAGAGATAAAAGCAGGGCTGACCTTGTGCATGATAGGTGGAGGATGAATTCCTCTGAGGAGGAGGAGGAGGAGGAGGAGGAGGAGGAGGGAATTGTCCATCACAAAATACAGCTCCCCCCCCCCCCCCCATCTCGTTTCTTAAACATTTCTCTCATGTTTATGTCCATCCCCCTGCCTACCACTACAGCATCCTCTCTTTGCTCTCTTATTTGAGTCTTCCCCCTGAACACAGAGCTTGAGTGTCCTTTTCTGGAACGACCTCCTTGAGGAGATCATGATTGGCGAGCTCTTTATCCTCTTTAAAGTCTTTCTATGTGATTTTTCACACTTAAATGTAGAAATCAAGTATATCCTCTGAAAATAACTCTGTGAGTCATGACTGTCTACAATGGGTGTAACACCCGAGTCCCACTGTCTGTGATGTTTTCAGAGTTTTCAGAGTCCTATCTTCAGTTTGTTTACATCGCCAGGACGGCCGGCTGACTCCTCCCCTCGTGTATAAAAGTTGTTTAATTGAGGGACTAGAGAAAAGAAGAATAACATACTGTACTCACTGTTTAACTGTGTTTCTAGATCACGCTCATTTCAGGTAAATTTACATGCAGTGTGAAGATACGAGCAGAATAAAGATCGCTAGCATTAGCATGCTAACACAACAATGCAGCGCGAGTTGTTGTGGTTTCATGCTGGTGCTCAAGGGCGACATCTGCTGGATCAAAAAATCACATATAAAGACTTTAAAATCTCTCACTTTTTAATGGTTTATTTTGGAGACCGGTCAGTGGATCGAGTCAGAAACCGGTAGAAAGAGAGCGTGGGGAATGACATGCAGGAAAGGAGAGTGCAGCCTCTGTACATGAGGCGCGCTCACTGACCACTGTCTGTAACTTTGTGTCTTTGCTGCTGTCTCGGCCACGTCTTCCTTCCTCATCTCATGACTTATCATTCCCTCAGTCTCTCTCTCCCCTCCATCGCTCACTCTCTCGCCCCGATGCCATCTAATTCTCCTGCGATATCGTCCCTGTATATCAAGTTTCATGACCTTATTTCACAGGCCTCGACATGAGTTTCTCCATCTGCTGTTTTCTCCCTGACCTCGTCCATCATTTCCTCCCTCTGTCCTCTCCTCCTCTCCTCCTCTCCTCCTCCTGAACGTCTAAATCCTTGGTAATACTTCCGTTTTTTCTAACCCATCAGCTCTCTGTAAAGCACAGGAAACATGTCTTTATCTGAACCCTCCCTCATGTCTGTGTCCTGCACTGATTTCTTATTGTGTAATACAGATTGATTAGCTCAGTGTTTACCCTTCCTCTTGTCTTTGATCCCTTGTTTTCTTGTCTTGTTCTTGTTTTGTGCTGTACCCAGAATAACTCATCGCTCATGTTCACAAATGTTTTTTCATTTCCACCGTTAATCTCTCTCTCTTCGTAGAAATCACTGTTTTTTTAATTGATTACCTCCCGCAGCACTCATCCCTCCTCTCCTCCTCTTTTCACATTTGTCCATCTGTCTTCTCTTCCTCCATGCTCGATATTTATCAATCCATCTGCTGTTTGCTATCGGGATGCTTTATTCTGCCAGACGACAAACAGAGAGCAGGATGAATCTGACCCATCAGGGAAATCTGTCAGTCACTGTACAATCTTTGTGTTTATTCTTGAGTAATATATCCAGACTGAACGACCCCCCCCCCCCCCCCACGAAGATACAAACAGCGCCTTTTATTTATCCACATCTCCGTCATTGTTTGTCTCTTGTTCACAGTCCCCCCCCCCCCACTGGGGTCTGACTGCAGTGTGTGAGATAGTTGTTGTTGTTATTTTGTGTTACTCAAAGATTCAGAAAAATAATGAAATTCAGAGAGAGAAGTGTGTGTGTGTGTGTGTGTGTGTGTGTGTGTGTGTGTGTGTGTGTGTATGTGTGTGTGTGTGTGTGTGTGTCTGTGTGTGTGTGTGTGTGTGTGTGTGTGTGTGTGTGTGTGTGTGTGTGTGTCTGTGTGTGTGTGTGTGTGTGTGTATGTGTGTGTGTGTGTGTGTGTGTGTGTGTGTGTGTATGTGTGTGTGTGTGTGTGTGTGTGTGTGTGTGTGTGTGTGTGTGTGTGTGTATGTGTGTGTGTGTGTGTGTGTGTCTGTGTGTGTGTGTGTGTGTGTGTGTGTGTGTGTGTGTGTGTGTGTGTGTCTGTGTGTGTGTGTGTGTGTGTGTATGTGCGCACGTGTGTGTGTGTGTCTGTGTGTGTGTGTGTGTGTGTGTGTGTGTGTGTGTGTGTGTGTATGTGTGTGTGTGTGTGTGTGTGTGTCTGTGTGTGTGTGTGTGTGTGTGTGTGTGTGTGTCTGTGTGTGTGTGTGTGTGTGTGTGTGTGTGTGTCTGTGTGTGTGTGTGTGTGTGTGTGTGTATGTGCGCACGTGTGTGTGTGTGTCTGTGTGTGTGTGTGTGTGTGTGTGTCTGTGTGTGTGTGTGTGTGTGTGTGTGTGTGTGTGTGTGTGTGTGTGTGTGTGTGTGTCTGTGTGTGTGTGTGTGTGTGTGTGTATGTGCGCACGTGTGTGTGTGTGTGTGTGTGTGTGTCTGTGTGTGTGTGTGTGTGTGTGTCTGTGTGTGTGTGTGTGTGTGTGTGTGTGTGTGTGTCTGTGTCTGTGTGTGTGTGTGTGTCTGTGTGTGTCTGTGTGTGTGTGTGTGTGTGTGTGTGTGTCTGTGTGTGTGTGTGTGTGTGTGTGTGTGTGTGTGTGTCTGTGTGTGTGTGTCTGTGTGTGTGTGTGTGTGTGTCTGTGTGTGTGTGTCTGTTGAGAGAGTGGATGAACAGATAATATCAACATGTGTCTCTTCGAGCTCATTCTATGGATTATCAGGAGGAAGTGTTCTGAAGTGTAGATGTCACAGATGTTTAAAGTCTTAAAATGTAATAATGGTTAAACGTCACGTACAGTGACCTGTGAGTTTCCTGTTGCAGTATCTGGTGAGCGTGCCAGCAGCGCCTCTCCGCTCCGTTCTAAATACTCGCCCAGTCTCGTGTTCAGAGAGCTCGCTGCAAGCTGAACAGAAGAGATCGACCCAGACAGGAAGTGAGAAAAGGAAACGCACAGAGCGTCCGGTCAGTTTCAAAATAAGACACAAAAGACTCCGTCGGTTATTCAATCACTTTATCAACATTACGTCAAAACAGGCTCAGAATGAACAACAAATCATCCCGAGGAAGACTGAAAGCGTTTCTCTTTATTCTGTCATGATCTTGATGCTCTCGTCTCTGTACAGCTGCTCACGGCTGCGCTCACACTCCCGACACGAACCCAGAGCGCCAGGTGTCCTCAATGCAACACAAACCATGACACTGCATTACTTTGTTTTCATATTTCTAACATGTTCTTGTATTTGCTGATGAGAACCGTTTTTATTCTGTTTTATTCTCGATAGATTGGTTGCTTTTATCGGGCAGTATCTGCCGCCTGTTTTGATTTATTCTCATATTCCTTTGGTTGATTATAAAGCACTCAGAGCCTCTCTGCAGCCATGAAAGGTTCTGTGTAAAAAGTTTTATCAGTCATATTAGTCAGAAACATCAGGCTGGATGTTTTCTCTGCTTCTTCATAAGATCACAGAATATTTCTTCTCCTTCAGTTTACAGTCTGGTGACGCATCACGTTCATCAGCTTTGAAGCTGTTTTTAAAGTCTTGATATTTGACGGTATAATGCCGTCCTAAAGTCACCTTCAGCCCCTGCTGGACGGACTAAATGAACCTGTTATTATCATTCTAACAGAGGACTGTTACTCAGTGTAGGGTGAACCTGTCCTGACTTAAAGCTCACATTCTGCTGCCTCTGACTCTGAATATGAATGACCTGTTGGCATTACTGTGAAATGACTTTGGCATTGAGGAGATAAGTCTGCCTACAGGCCCTGACCTCAAACCACCTGGTCTGCACTCAGAATATAAACTGTATACTGAAGCAGCTCTGCAGCAGCCACGAGGTGAGAGACGTGTGCTGACGACCTGGAGGCCATATAGAAGTGATCTTTCCTTGACTGGGAAACGTAAAGTAATCCTCCATCATGTGCTCCAGTAGAGCTGCTCACTGATCATTAGCTGCAGCCTGTAGCCGCTCTCACTGCTCCAACATGTGTCGGCATGGCAGGAATATAAACTCTCTAAACTCTAAAGACGGCGGTACATAACACAGATTATTTCACTTCAAGGTGTCCGGGGGGAAAATAGAAGCAAAGATTGAATGAGGTGGACACTAAAGTAAAATAAATCTCAGGTTTTAGATAAGAAAACAAAAACACCAGTGAACTCGTCTGAGGCCCCGTGTGTCCTGAAACGACCCGGGTACCTGTAAAAACCTAAACCATTAAGGCCTTGATGAGGAGCTGTTTCCATTACGGGCCTGCCATTAAAGATTATTAGAGTACAGATGTTAATAGGAGTGTAAGCGTGTGTACAAACGTTGATATTGGTAATGAGGTGTTTACAGAAACGTCAGCGATATTAACCTCTTCATTAAGTATTCATCCCGTCTCTCGGCATCGTTTGGAAAAGTCTGCAGCAGCGATAAGTGTCCTTAAACTGAAGACTTCATTCCCCTCGGACTATTAAAGGCGTGATTAAATGCAGTTTCCTTAAAGCCAATTATCACTTCGATTAGGCTTTTATCACAAGTGTGATAGGAGCGTCGTCTGAAGAGAAATGAGAGCAGGCAGCTTCATCCAATCAAAACTCTTTAAAAGAGATCATTAATACGATAGGCTCAAATGTTAATCTGTCAAGAGGTAGGAGGTGATGGGTCTAATTATTCATATAAATGTTCATGAGAGTGTTATCTCGTCTTAAAAAATGTATTGTTTCTGTAATTGTTAGCAGCGCCTGATTATAATGAGTTATAACTGCAGACAGCACATCTGAAACCTGTTAGCAGACCGCCATTAAAAAACAAAGAAGAAGAAAGCATCGTAGTCAGGTGACACAACTGTAACTTTACAGACTGCAAACAAACTAAGAAACTAAATTTACGTATTTTAACTGAAGATTAGTCTTTTTTTCTTAACGTTGTTAAGTAAAGTGTTTCTGAAGGGAAATGACCACGATCCGTTCGCTTAACCTTCTAGCTCGTTAATGGCAACGTCCATATTTTTATTAGCATCAAGCTAACACACTAAGATGTACATCACGGTCAAGAAGTAACCTCCGGTGTTGAAAAAAAAGCAGCCAATGCAGAAATGCAAAATCCTGCAGTTCCTTGAGTGTCCACTAGAGGCCGGCTGCAAAAGCACAGGAAGTCACATACACACCCATTCTAAAAAGTTATTTCGTTTTAGTTTCGGACTCTCTGAACATTCCGTTTGTTTTTCTCTTTCAAAGATGTTGCTTCAGTTCATTCTCTAAACTTTATTTTAATGATAAAAACTCAGAGCTCTCCATCTTGTTTTGCATCACATTGTGTGAAGGAAGCATAGAATCAATGCATGGTGTTAAGATGGATTGAGTAATGGGGCACCGGTGGCCTAGAGGTTGGAGCACTCACCCCATGTACAGAGGTCCTCGAGGACAAGTAGCCCGGGGATCGACTCTGACCCGTGGCTCCTTACCCGCATGTCGTTCCAGACTCTCTCTCTCTCTTTCTCCATAAAAAAAGATGTATTGAATAAGATTGAGAACTCTCTTTATGCAGGACTGTGATTGGCTGATCCATCTCATCATTACAAACAGAGAGCGTGTGGACTCTGATGAAGTCAAATCGTTTCTTGCAGAATTCTCCAAACTTCAGCTGTGTTTTTAGTTTCTGAAGTAAAACTCTTCAACCACAGAGCACGCTCCTTTCAGCCGCCTCCTGATTTAAATTCACAACAGCGGTTCTCTCCTGGGAGCTGCCCAGCACCGCAACGAGCCCCCCCTAATCACTGCTCGCTGAGAATCTCTTCTCGAGCAGTCGGGGGTAGAGTGCAAGTTGTGTACTTTCCCCCCCGTTTAGCCTATTAATAGCAGGGAGCAGATCTCCAGGCTCCACATTACAAACTGAGCTCTGCATCCCATCTGTGCGTTACGCTCTCTCTCAGCTGTATGTGGGCTGGTGTGTGCACAGTCTGTGCTGTCCCAGTGAATCCTGACGGTTCAGGGAGGTGGCCTAGTTCTGCCCGCTGACGCTGCTGATGCTGGGGAAAGACTTCACTCTTTCTCTGTTTCAGTGCTCATGTTTCTGTGTTTCTCATACATTTCACTTTAGTAGCTTGAAATGCTGCTTAAAACCTTCTGAATATCAGAGGCGTACGATCAGCGCTCACACACATGTATGTGAATAAATAAATGAACACATGCAGAAAAAGCTTTGGCTCTCCATCCCCTCTGAATGTTCTTCTCCATGTCACACTTATGAAACCACTTCCCTCCTCATCAGCTGTGGAGCTGCAGCAACTAGAGGGTATGGGAAAATCTCTCCCCCCTTCACCAAACACACACACACACACACACACACACACACACACACACACACACACACACACACTCGAGCAAAGTCCAATACACTTACACACAACCCATCTGCTGTGGTGCTGAGTGCACTTGAGACTTTGCCTGCATGTGCCCGTGGGCATTGTGGAGGATGTTAAAATGACAAGCTTCATGTCTTAATTAGGATGGGATCTGTTCACAGGGCATGATGATACACACACACACACACACACACACACACACACACACACACACACACACACACACACACACATGCACTTGATACTCTCATGTACTCACAAACTCATTTGCATGCATAATAAGCGTTATCAAGCATTCTGTTTCTATTCAGTGTGTTTTTATCCGTCCCTCCAAACAAATAAACGCACATACTGTACAAAGCCCCGAACACACTCTGTGAGTTACACTCAGCTGCACACAGGCACGCTCAGATTTGTAACCGCTGAATCAGATTTGTGCACGAGGAGGGAGGACAGAACCGTGAGTGTGACGGATGATTCAAGCTTGCAGGAGGAATTGTGTAACTACATGGGAGGGAGTCTCAACGCTCGTCATGATCAAAGCTGCTCACTTTCACTTTGAGCTCTCTGGATTCACAGAGCTGAGCTTCAGACTGAGAGCAGAGCCTCACCTGGTCCCTCTCACCTGGAAGTGAGGGGTCTCATGTTGTTAGACTTCTCCATGTTGTTGCTGTTTTGAAACCACCACATCAATGGATATAAAACATTCAGTATCAACACTATAATCAAGTCTTCTCCCTGAGAGTAAACCTGACTGCACACAGGCTCGCTCAGACGGCTGAGATTTAATTTATTTTTTTGGGGAAATGTTCTCGAGAACTCAGTTTAAAAGTAAGTTCAGGCTAATTAGTGACTCATAGAAGAGGCATATTGTTGTTCACTGATGATTTTCTGAACCACAGCTGTGTTTTTATTCAATAACTCTAACAGGGAAAGTCATTATAATCATTGGAAATGAAATAAATATTGGCAACATTGGCATAGCAGTTAAGTGGCACCTCATTTATGAAGGCTGTAGTCCTCCAAGGCTGCAGCTCTCCCTGCATGTCATTTTACTCTGTTGACTGTCCCGTCCAAATAAGGCAAAACAGTCCCAAAATAGGTCTTCAAAAAATAAACAATTCATCAGGTCAATTAAGAAATGTAACCCCCCCCCCGAGGTCTCCCTCGGGGTCCTCCATCAGTCTGTGGAACCCAATAAACAAAAGGAAGGCACCAAAGAGTGTTTGAATAAAAAGCACAACACAAATCAATTCTAGCTGAATATCAATCAAATGACTGGAGGCTGAAATGATTTTTGTTATTAAAATGATCAATAAAATAATCAATGGCCTAGCGGTTAGGTTGAGTGCCGTATACGGAGGCAAACATCCCCCCACCAGGGGGCCTGAGTTCTAGACCGATCTGTGGCTTCTTTTCCTGCATGTCATTCCCCACTCTCTCCTGGTTTATCCACTGTCCTATAACATAAACAAAACATATGTTGACAAAACATTGCCAACGATTTGTCCAGTGTGCAGGAGTGTGCCTGTCATTTTTGGTATGTGAAAAGAGAATTGCCCAAATTTGGGTGCTTAGAACTTTAATTTTTGTCACAATAGGTATCCATATCATATCAAAGTTTATAATTCTGGTTTTGTAACAGCTTTATAAATTGGCCTGCAGATTGTTTTGTCCTAACAGATCCATTTTATTCCTTAGCAGACTTTATGGTTGAAAAGAAATGACCATGACCGGCAGATGTTTTCTGGTCAGAGGTTACTTAGTAAACTCTTCACCATGAAGCCTCTCCTCAGATTCTCAGAAGCCCTTAAAGCTGTGAGGAAGTTTAGAGAGCTGACGGAGAAATAAACTGAATAATAACCTTCATGTTTGGGATTTACTCTCAAATCTGAAAAAGAAATATCTGTCCACTTCAGTGTCGACTTGAAGGACTAGAAGCACTCTGAGCCTCTGAAGATCTGCATATCAGACGCATACAGTATAGACACACACACACACACACACACACACACACACACACACACACACACACACACACACACACACACACACACACACACACTCACGGCCTCCCTGTGGTTCAGTGCAGCTCCAGCTCACTCTCCAGGGATTCCCATTTATTTCCTTTCATATCCTTAAAGCCGGAGCACACGACTGTAATATGTTTGGGAGGCAGCCTCGTGCTGCAGCAGCGGGCCGATACGATGCATAAAACATGAACACAACATGCACACAACAACACGCAGAGTAACATGCATTAGTCCTGTTTAGCATGAGGAGAGAGGTCCATTAGGAGGCTTTAAGAGAGAACCATGCGTCTGTACTCTCTGCATGTTTCCCATAGTTTTATTTAACATTTCAAACAGTTCTTCATGTGATGCATGGCTCCTCACACTCATGGGAGATCCTGTCTTCTTTTTAATTAAAGGAGAAACTTTTAAGTACTTGTGCAGAAAGCAACCATCTTGATACTTTTCTACAGCCAGATGAAAGCTGAAGCATGCTGCTGCAGTTTGTGTTCAGATCATATTCTGAGTTTAGTATTAACGGCTGTGTACCTGCACACGTTTATCATTCTGTAAGTTATGATGCTAATTGTGTTAGCATTCAAATGTAAACAAACGAAGCCATAAACACAGGAGCTATACACTTGGAATAAAGTGGACTTACACTAAAGCATAAAAGACTGGTGTGTAATAATAATAACTCATGCAGCTGTCTGAACTTTCAGTCTGTGTTTTTGACTTCTAATATTCTTTAGATTTTTTCTTCTTTACTTTGTTTACTATTTTATGACAACTTATTTATCTGATTCTGGCGTCAGTAAAATAAAAACAAATTCAGCCTCTGCCTGAAATGGTTCATTTCAGCTGCTGGATCTTTGAGGCCTTCCTTTAATCAAAAAAACAAAACAAGAACTTTGTGAATGACTTCAGAATGAATACTCAAAATAAAAAAAACGAACAACACTAAAGATTTTGAGATTTTGAAAAAAATAAAAAGACAATAAAGATCGAAGGCATACAGGAAGGAGTTTATTGAGGGAAGTACAAAAAAGGACAGGAAAAGAGGACAAAGAAGAGGGTTGAGATTCAAACAAAGTCTTTTCTGGGTGTCAGAGGGTTCAGCGTCTGCCTTCTGGTGGTGTGTTGGTGTCTGCGTGTCGATGTTGTTCGTCTGGCACCTGCCAAGCGTGTTTCCATCACTTTGAGTGAGAGCTGTGTGTTAGTGATGAAGTGAGGCTCTTTTGGGGTTTATAAAGCTAAAGGGGGGTCATCACATCCGTCCCTCACTGTCCACACCTCACTGTCCACACCTCACTGTCCACACCTCTGTGTCCACACCAGAGGATCATAAAATATAAAAACTGACCTCCAGACAATCCGCTTCATACCACAGATCCAGCTTCTGTTTTAAGTCCTGAAGAGAATGAAACAGCTCAGTTATAAGATATGACATCCTTACTTTAGAAAGACTTTTTCCTCTTTGATATACTTTGATATAATAAAGATTTCCCTCTAAAGCTGGAGTTTCTTTCTGACTATTTGGAGCTCAAACACAAAGTCTGCTGTGCAGGAAATAACGACTGGATTTGTTCAAACACGTTTGCTGTGGTGGTGTACTCAAAGTCGGTCTTGGTCCCAAGACCGGTCTGGAGACCAATTTTCAAAGGTCTTGTCTTGGAATAGAGAGCATTTTTACTCGGTCTTGTCTCGGTCTCAGACTGGGCAGACTCCAGATTTTAAACAGGGGCGTAAATATCCGGCCCTGAAGACAATACACAAGATGATGATTTCTCTGTGATATTTATAGTCTTGGTCTTGTCTCAGTCTCCCCCCTGCCTAAGTCTGGGTCTTGACACAGTCTCGATCCCTAAATGTCTTGGTCTTGACTCGGTCTCGATCCCTAAATGTCTTGGTCTTGACTCGGTCTCGATCCCTAAATGTCTTGGTCTTGACTCGGTCTGGATCCCTAAATGTCTTGGTCTTGACTCGGTCTCGATCCCTAAATGTCTTGGTCTTGGTCTTGACTCAGTCTCGATCCCTAAATGTCTTGGTCTTGGTCTTGACTCGGTCTCGATCCCTAAATGTCTTGGTCTTGACTCGGTCTCGATCCCTAAATGTCTTGGTCTTGACTCGGTCTCGATCCCTAAATGTCTTGGTCTTGACTCGGTCTCGATCCCTAAATGTCTTGGTCTTGACTCGGTCTCGATCCCTAAATGTCTTGGTCTTGGTCTTGACTCAGTCTCGATCCCTAAATGTCTTGGTCTTGGTCTTGACTCGGTCTCGATCCCTAAATGTCTTGGTCTTGACTCGGTCTCGATCCCTAAATGTCTTGGTCTTGACTCGGTCTCGATCCCTAAATGTCTTGGTCTTGACTCGGTCTCGATCTCTAAATGTCTTGGTCTTGGTCTTGACTCGGTCTCGATCCCTAAATGTCTTGGTCTTGGTCTTGACTCGGTCTCGATCCCTAAATGTCTTGGTCTTGGTCTTGACTCGGTCTCGATCCCTAAATGTCTTGGTTTTGGTCTCGGAGCACTCTGGTCTCGGGTAAGTCTTGGTCTCGGTTATCGTGGTCTTGACTACAGCTGTAGTTTGCTTCACTTTCTTTGCCGCGTGCTGTGAGCCAGTAGGTTTATTTGCTGTGCCTTGTTGAAGTCGTTCTGGATTAACTCACGTTGTTGATGTGAATGTTTGTACAGAAGTCGACTTGATGTTTGAAGTGTGTCGTCGCTCCACAGCGGCACTAACACAATCACTTAGATCTCGTGCTGAAGTAAAGTCTGCTCCACCAGCACCAAACATCCTTTTTGCACACCAGCCATCTTTGTTCTACTTATTGAAGTTCCTGCGGTGAATTATTCACCGCCATTTAAACCGTGTTCAACGCCGTCTTCCATTTAGGACACGGTGAGACTCGGGAGCAGCGGTTAAATATTGAAACAAAGTTTTGAATCCTCCTGTTAGGGACTCATTGAGGAGACACACTCAGGTTCTTTTTAAATATCACACACACACACACACACACACACACACACACACACACACACACACACACACACACACACACACACACAGGCCACAGGCTGCACGGTGCGACCGCTCCAACAGATGTGAGTCATTTGTCAGACTATTGACCCGATCTGCTGGATAAACGAAATGTCAATACCAGAGAGACCGAGCAACGCTAATCCCTGTGAGTGTGAGTGTGTTTAAGTGTGTGTGTGTGTGTGTGTGTGTGTGTGTGTGTGTGTTTCCCTCCAGCACTTCTCTCCTCTGTTTCATCCCTCCTCTGCTTTAAATAAAATCATTTCTCACTGAAAGGTAACAAATGATTTCAGAAAGTGTTAAAAGTCAAACTGGATGAAAATCTGTTTGTTGGTTTTGATGAATCAGATATTTATTTAATTAACATTTAAAAAGAAGCAAGAAGAACCTCTCAGGTTTGAATAATTAGATGGATGGATGGATGGATGGATAGGTGGAGGGATGGATGGATGGATGATGGATGGATGGATGGATGGATGGATGGATGGATGGATGGATGGATGGATAGGTGGAGGGATGGATGGATAGGTGGAGGGATGGATGGATGGATAGGTGGATGGATGGATGGATGGATGATGGATGGATGGATGGATGGATGGATAGGTGGATGGATAGGTGGATGGATGGATGGATGGATGATGGATGGATGGATGGATGGATGGATGGATGGATGGATGGATGGATAGGTGGATGGATGGCTGGATGGATGGATGGATAGGTGGATGGATAGGTGGAGGGATGGATGGATGGATGATGGATGGATGGATGGCTGGATGGATAGGTGGATGGATGGATGGATGGATGATGGATGGATGGATGGATAGGTGGGTGGATGGATGGATGGATGGATGATGGATGGATGGATGGATAGGTGGATGGATGGATGGATAGGTGGAGGGATGGATGGATGGATGGATGGATAGGTGGAGGGATGGATGGATGGATGGATGGATGGATGATGGATAGGTGGAGGGATGGATGGAT
>NC_083618.1:30693037-30718178 GCF_963584025.1 Labrus mixtus
CGAGCACTACAGCTGAAAATATGGGGTTTAGTTCCCCTTTAATAGATTGGACAGCTGCAGAGAGACAGGAAACACTGTGGAGAGAGAGGGTCGAAGTCAATAACAGGAAGTACAGACGCCACATATCATATAACAAAAGTCAGAATCATGAGAATATTTCCAAGAAGTAAAAGCCGCCCTCTCTCCACCATCTTATTTACTGAAGTCGCTCGCTACACATGCGCACTGACACACCTGGAGACCGACCTTCAGAGGAAGAGAAACAGAAACTGAAGAGGTGTTTCTTTTCTTTTGAGGCGACAACAGGAAGAAGAGAGAAATGCAGCATTTTTTGTTCAGTAACAAATGACTTTGATGGAAAAGTAATCTGAGTACTTTGTGACGCGTTACCCTCAACCCTGATGAATGTGTCACAAAGCGTAAAGGATTAAAACTTTAAAATAGAATTAGTCAAGTTCTTAAAGCTGTTTGTTATCTTTGTTGATTCTGAAGTCTTGAATCTGCTGCCATGTTTAATGTTAATTATAAACATAATGTTGGAGCATCTCTCCAGTCCTCTCATGCTTTAAGAGATTTATTTATGACTGCCACACACATCTTATATAATCACACTTAAAGGCACGTAGACGCTGGAGCTGACTCATCCTGCATCCCAGGAAAATCATTTGGGGCCATTTTTTAGGAATAAATGAAGTAAACGTGTCAGACGTGTTTATATCAGTGCACTGTAACAGGAGACGGACTGAATACCACGAGGATATTCTGATCATTACACGTCAATCATAGCGGGGATTTGTCTGGATCTTAAAATGAACCGGACCAACAGCCAAACACTCTAAATAAAGACGGCGACAAACAGAGAGAAGCACTGAGGACAGAGAGAGCGTCTGTCACGAGGCCTTGAGCGGCGTGATCGCGTCTCTAAAGTTTGCTTTGTCTCCGAGGTTGATTCGCACAGACTGAGTGATGAAGTAACAGCTCAGATAAACTGCAGTGACATCAGACGCACGGCCTCCAAACACAAAGAGACCTCACATCACAAAACAGAAGTGACAGAGAGGGTGAACATCTCGTCCCCGCTCGTCGCTCAGGCTCTTCAGACACGTCTGTGTTTCTGTTTCAAAGACGGACGACATCACAGATCGGACGACCGGGCCTAATCTGTTTTATCTCTGACTTCATGCCAACTCATTTACATTTGTCTGAGAGATTAGGATCCGTCTGTGAAAAAGAAAAAGTGTGCAGCTGTTGATCATAATGTCCTTCCTGAAATGAATTTTCTTTAATCAGTTATTCTCAAAGTGTCAGGCGTTATGAGCTGCTCCATCACTCTCTGATTTACTGAACAACTAATGTTTCCACACACAAAACCTGGAGTGGGTTTTAAACACATCGTGATACAGACGTATGTCTCGACCAAAAACATGTTTTCTTCGGGCGTTAAATATCCGAGCGGTTGTGTTGCAGAGGCTGAAGTCCTTGATGCAGCCGCCCTGGGTTTGAATCTAAATCAGCTAGTTGCTGCATGAGCCATCAAAGACTGTCAGCCATCTACAATTCTACAATTCAAAGCAGACGTTTTTATCCAAAGCGACGTACATCAGAGAGTAAGAACAACACAAGCAAGGATCTAGAAAAAAGGGAACAATGTCAGTAAGAGCAAACGATCAGCTTTGAGTCTGATTGGACACACAGGTGCTGACAGGAAGTGACCAGAGGCAAAGCACAACATTGAGGGCAGTTCTTGAGAGCTCTAATCAGTATAGAAACCATCTTATAAGTCGTCGTTATCAAACAAAAACCATCGTCATTACCATCATCATCATCAATAATATGGAGACCATCATCATTAAGTTAGTAGGTATTCATGAAAGAGCTGGGTCTTTAGCTTTTTCTTAAAGGTGTTTAATGGAGTTTGGAAGTTCATTCCACCACCGGGGGGCGCCATCTGCACACTGAAATGACTTTATGTGGCCCCCCATCTCCCCCTCCTGCTGTATCAGAGCCTACTGGACTTTTCCAGCTGCTCCTTCAACAGCTTGTTTTCTACGTCTCACTGACTGTGTGGAGTTCTCCTTACGTTTGCTCCTGACTGGTTTTTTATGTCAGGGTCAATCAGAAGTACAGCTCAACTCAAGGGAATGATTTCTAACGCAGTGATTGCAGCAGCACACTGAGCTGTGAGCTCTGTGGTTTTGTTGGTTCACTGGTGCAGTCATGATGTTTTACTAACTGTGCCTGCACGCTGCAGAGAGTACTGAGGATGTGTTCAGTCAGGCTGTGGTGATGTAACGTCACGCTGCTGTCACGGGACAGACCTGCGGTGACGTGAAAAAAAACAGATGAGGCCATCGCTTTGGCATTCAGGCTGTTTGTGATCTGCACTAAAAGATAACGTCACTATTGGATCTCTGTAGATAATAACAACAACAAAGATTATTCTTTTTGCAGTTGAATCTAATGGTTCACTCTCATGTTGATGCCGTTTCTTTAAAGGTCACATATTCTCTTCCTCGGCAAAGTTTAGGATGAGATCATTCGTGCAGGAAGTGATGATTAAATGATCTCAGTTTAAAGGTCACATCTCCTCCTCCTCTTCTTCAGGGTAAATAAGTGTCAGAGCTCCTCAAAACATGTGTGTGAAGTTTCTTGTTCTAAATCCACTCTGATCCTGTATTTGATCATGTCTATAAACCCCTCTATTTCAGCCCTGCTCAGAACAGGCTGTTTCTGTGTCTGTACCTTTAAATATGTAAATGAGCTGTGTCTGACCACGCCCCCTCTCTGGAAGGGCTTGGGTGCTTTCTCGCTCCATGTCCTATTGTTTACGGTGAGAAGGCAGACTCAGAGGGCAGAACAAACACCTAGCTGTGGGAGTGTCACCCACCTGGGGGAGGGGCTACTGCCCTTTGTGATGTCATGAAGGGAAAATCTCTAAACGGCCTGTTTGA
Organism: Labrus mixtus; assembly: GCF_963584025.1. Classification (NCBI taxonomy): domain Eukaryota; kingdom Metazoa; phylum Chordata; class Actinopteri; order Labriformes; family Labridae; genus Labrus; species Labrus mixtus. Next base: position 30,695,989 of record NC_083618.1, read on the forward strand.
GCACACATTTTCTGAAAAGTGGAGCAGGCAAAAGACGGAGAGGATGGACTTTTCTCATCATTGGGGAGTTTGTAGACAGACTAGAGACACATGTTAGAGGAACATGGAGAAGCGGATTGAGCATATCATGTGACCTTTCGGTTTGACAGATTTTTTATAAACTCTCATCATCATCTTCTCATCTTTTCCTCTCTGTTTCTTTCTCCGCAGTGATCTGCAACTTCCGCGGCTCGGTGACTCAGGGTCTGGCTCTGGAAGTGGGAGAGACGGTTCAGATTCTGGAGAAATGTGAAGGTAAGAAGAGCACCTGATGAATACCTGCGTGAGGTAGAGTGTGGGTGGATGTTTGATTCAGCAGCGATGTCCTTGATCCATTGTATCAGCAGCACCAGAGCGTCAGTGAAGCGTCAGTGATCGGTGTAAAAACATCCTGTCAGAGCTGCAGATTACTGGAACTCCAAGGTTTTTCTTCAATTAAGTATTCAAACACAAGCAATAATAAATACAGATAAGAATAAAAGTGAGGAGTAAAGTGCCGTCTAATGCAAACACTCCATAAGACATGGTTAAAAGAAGTTGCATTTGGATTATAACTAAATTAAAGTTTGAGTGGTTTCAAACAGTATTAAGTTAAATCCATCACATACTGGAAGAAGAGGCAGAACAATGAAGTTAAACTGCTCTGATTATTTCCTGCAGTGTAACATGCTCCTCTATCGTTCTACATATTAACCACATTAAAGAAGAAACGAGCGCAGCTGAAACCTGTTGGCAGACCGTCAGACAGAAGAGCCTTACGAAGTCTGCAGCTGAGAACCTGTAATCACATTTTCAAACAACCGCAGAGCGACTTTTTCAAGCATTAATTAGCGTCACAGAGCTGCTCTGAGGAAGGGATCCGGTTATCTTCACTGCAACATTAAAAACCTCGACTCAGGAAGGAGGATCCCTTCTCAGGTTTCAGGAGCCTCACCGGTGGAGTCAAAGAGCTTAAACACAACATGAAGGAACAATGCATGTGGTCAGAAAAGTCATCTGATGCCTTCAAGATACCTGCTCCCCTGAATCCCTTAAGAAAAATCATCTAAAGCATTTTCAGTGTCTTCACAGCCTGAAAAGCGGCGTGCTGCTGTGGCTCTTCTAGAGTCTGTTGGGGCCCTCAAACCACCATGGTGCTGTTTTTACTCCCAGACAGATCATTGATCTTCATCTTCCTTCAGTAGTTTTAAAAGGAAGACTGCATTATATATTTAGCAGGGCAAGGAGAGGGAGTGCTGTCAGATGGGGCCCCCTTAGGGAGGTTTCCTACAGTCCTTCCAAAATTTGCACAGTTTGAACTACTGCTATGGTTTCAAGTTTGTCAGCCCTCGGGGGCCCCTTACTGGCCTGGGGCCTCAAGTAGTTGCCTGCCTTGCCTGTTGACAAACAGCACCTGTGGCACCTTGTTCAGGTTTGGTGACCCCCCCCCCCCGTTTTGTCCACATCATGAAGGACTCTGAGGAGGCACCTTCACGTTCTCATCTCTCATGTTTGTGAAATTGCGACAACTGCACTTTTCATATTCACGTTCACAATCTAGTGCTTTTTAGTGAGTGAGTGCGCCAATTGAGGGATGGTCCTCTAGGCTGGCGTCCCGGGTTCAAATCCGACCTATGGCTCCATTCCCCATATGGCTCCTTCATTACAGCCTCTATCCTCTGTCCTATCTCATAAAGATGAACCTTTAAATAATAAAAATAGAGTTTCATTATGATGTAAATGCAGAACTTTTAATAGTGCATCTTTATGTTACTTTTCTGTGACTCATACCTGCGTGGCGCCAACAGCTCCTGCATGAACTCCTCAGTGTCTCTGAGTTTGTGTAACTTTACCCTTTTTTTAAATCGTTCATGAGTTATGATCCTTTTCCCCAGATGTTTGTGACGGCACCAGATTAAAAAAGCCTCGATGTATTCTTCCTGCGCCTGCTGCGCGTCCTCGAACACAGAGAGCAGATTGAACACAGAGCCGTCATCGCTGCACCCATACCACTTATTATCAGCTGATGGTACTCCCACTGTTAGGCCTATCGGCAGCTGAGGCCAGGATGTGTGTGTAGCTGGAAGTGTTGTGTTTCCAGATAATGAGAGAGTCAGAGCTTCATTAGCCACAGCTGTGCAGGATGCTTCCATCAAGCTGACGCCTCAGAGTCTTTAAACGGCCAGCAGAGACGGGGAAATGTTCAGTTAATACAGCTTTGTTTTCACTTCTCAGTCTTTCCTCTCTGTTGTCTTCTGTTATTGACCAGCCTCACTTTTAACCCTGAGCGGTTTTAATCACATCCTCATTAGCATCTCATCCTCTCTTGCTCTGAAAATCAACTCCTCTAGTGGGGGGAACGGGCTTTCATCTGAACCCCTGTGGCATACTCTGGCATTGCAGCTCTCCCTTCGGCACACAGTGATTATAAGAGCAGGCAAGGACCGACTTTTGTCCAACATCCCCGTGGCAAGATTCCCAGAGCGTCTGTCTTTATCTCAACATGCGGGACGTTGACTAGTAAAGCAGAACAGAGTTTTATTTGATGAGAGTTTTGTGTTAATTTGAGTCGTTTGCACGTCATTAATCATATTACTCTACAGAGATCATCTCCAGGCATACTGACTAATTCATGTCAGAATATTTCATTTTGATTCTCCTTTCATCCAGGAGAAATGTTCATTACAGCTTAAAAACACAACATTTAAACTAGGCCCCTCCTCCTGGGCTCATGGCCAGCTGAAATGCACGCCCACTGCCCCTGACAACAGTTTGTTAGAACGCCACCACCCAGCCAAGCAGCCACCTGCAGCATCACGTTTCTATGCACGACCTTAACCATCAAGGTATTTGCAAGATTGATAGCAGGACTTGATTTATATGTTTACTGCTTGTACCTACAAGCTACAGGAGAATATCAGATTTGTTGTGTTAGCATGCTGTTTAAGCATGCTAACACATGCTAACCACCGGTCTGAAGTCAACCCCTCTTCATCACAAGCCACTTCTTTAGAGCCCAAAAGTGGGTGAAAGCCAACACAAGGTTCACACCCGTTTTGGAAAGGCTTTAACCCACCTGATGTTTTGCATCACTATGAACATTTTAACTCGACCACACCATATTCGACCTGATTGACGTCAGGTCATTGACTCGTATCCACTCCCAAAGTCCCCTGCCTGCTGTCATTGGCTGGAGGAAACACACCAGCTCCCCACCCAGAAACTTCAACAAGAGTCAACCAAAACAAAGCAGAACAGTAAAATCCAGTCAGAGGACAGAGTCTCTGCAGACACAGACAGCACCACACATGTACGGAGGCCCAGAAGGGACAATGGAGCAGCTTCACTTTAGAATAGGTCTGTATTTTATTTACAAGTCAAATGCTTCTCTACCTTGAATATCTTTCCTCTTCCTGGTGACCATGTCTGGTGTGAGTGTGTGTGTCATTGTTAGTGTTCAGCTGCTGCAGGGATCCTGCAGAGTTTCTATTCAGGAAGTTCAGTTTTAGTTTTCCCTAAATGAGCTCTCCCTGTGTCGAGCATTTCTCTGTCTGCACTAATGCCAAATGATCGTCCCCAGACAGAAACTCAATGACTGTAATGACAGTGATGGGGAGATGACGGCCGGACTGCAGGAATGCAATCCCAGAGCTCCATTTTGAAAATATAGATTACAGTCATAACACTTGAGAATGCATTAGACTTCGATTAAGGCGGAGGCAGCAATTTAAAGTCTGAGATTTTGGACTCTCAGCACTGTCAGCATTACTGAAGGGCCTCAGCTAAGAACAGCCGCTCATTATTCTGGAGAGGCTTTTCAGCTGGAACAAATCTCTCCCCGAGAGCTGCTTCTGTTATTGTGGACGTCCAGGAGGGAGCTGCCGGTCGGTGAATAACAGTCAGGTGTTAAACTAGAGAGAAAAGCAGATATTACATCGCCCTGTTCGTAACAGGATGAGTTATTTGTCTTGTTTTTTATCTTCTTTTCTCATGATTCAGTCTTTATATCAAAAATGTGTTCATGTCTTTATTCACACTAAATTCCACTTCATGCTCTTTTGGACGGTCTGCCAAAACAAACTGTTGATGAGCTGCAGAACATCCAGAACTCTGAGACGAGTCTTAACTAAAACGAAGACAAGAGAAAAAGATGATGCGAGCTTTAGCCCCCAGATGTATATAAAGCCTTACATGTTTACATGCTGCAGCAGCTCAGACTGTAGGGACTTGGATTGGTAAAGAAAGGGTTCAAATCCCGGTGTGGAGTAAAATATTGAAGTTGGTCTGGTAGCTGGAGAGGTGCCAGAGTACGCCAAGACAAGGCGCCCTGTGTAGCAGCCCGACTCTGACATCAATCCATGAATGCATGTCCACCTGTAGTGGAGTTTTAGTGTACATACCCGAGACCAAGACATTTAGGGATCAAGACCGAGTCAAGACCAAGACCATAAATATCACTGAACAATCCTCATCTTGTGTTTAGGGGGCGTGTCACTCACTTAGACCGTAACACCGGGAAGGTTGCGGCCGTAACCGGGAGATAAAGAGCTCACTACACTTCTTTCTGACGTCATCACTTTTATTAGAAGAAAAACATCTCTTTTCTAAAACAACAATTAACTTCAATTCATTTGTAATTTGATTTTTATCCCCAGACGTTTGGCTTTTTTTCTTTTCTTCTTACTCTTATCTTAGGGTATATTTTAATATTAGGTTTGTATTTATATCAAATGTGTTCTCCCCTCTTAATGTGGTTTTTGCAACAAACAACTTTAATCTGATCAATTTATCCACGCACGTGCACAGACACAAATACCACACAAACGCGTTTTGAAAAGTTAATATTCCGTTATTTATGAGTTCAGAACAGAATCAGAAGCAAGCAGCTGTATATTAACATTTTTAAAACGAAGCCATGAGAAGCTTCAGTTTTGACTGGTGCAAGGTGCATTTACAAGAGGGGCGTGCGGACAGTGGACCCTCTCTCTCTTTCTCTGAAGCTCAGGTGATTTCACTCTCTTGGTTCCCGTCTCTCCCGTCTCTCCCGTCTCTCCCGTCTCTCCCGTCTCTCCCGTCTCTCCCGTCTCTCTGCAGGAGTCGAGACTGGAGGTTTGCTGCACAGAGCCATGAGCCAACTGCAGTCTCTCGCCCACTCTCTCTCTCCCCCGCTTGCTCTTGCTCTCTCGCACTCGCAGCTATTTTTTTAATGAATTAAAAAATAAATAAAAACAGGTCGGAAATATACTCGGGCAGCCCGCCCAGGTATATTCTATATGTGGGAAACACTGATATCAGTCAAGAAATAAATTAAAGAGCATTACGTGCAAGTCCGGGGTTTAACTGTGCTGCATTTGGGTTCCAACACCACCCGTTAGATTTCCCAAAAAACAGCCAAGGCAGAAAAAAGTGACTTGTTGTCAGACATTATAGATGCAGGGATTCCTTATTTGATTCATCAGCAGGTTTTTTCTTCTGCTTATGTGACTTGATGTTTCCACAGTTTATAGATTTGGTGCTTCTTAATGGACTCGTGTGCATCGTCAGTGTTTAGTGAACTTCACAGTAAGTCATTGTGGTGGCTCGGCTGCTCTCACACATCTCTATTGAATCACTGTTAAAGTCATAATAGTAATAAAATACACCTTCATGAGTAGTCTCAGTGCATCAACAAGCCGTTAGCCTCTTCATAACGCAGCCTGAGGTGAGCTCCACAGGAACATGAAGACTGATTCACTGTTCTGATGGAAACCTGAATCTGCTGCTTAATGCTGCCTTCTTAATGAGATCAGAGTGAAGCAGCGTTAAAGGGCCTCCTTGAGTTCTGCCCTTCACTCAGAGACGATTCGCAGAGATGATAATTGTGAATTATTATGACAACAGTGCAAAATGATTATTCTAATAACCTCTTAGCGAGTCGTCGGGAAGCGGGAGGCGAGGAGATTACTCGTCTTCAGAGGAACGCTGAGTGACAATGAAGCAAATTAGGGCCAAACACGCACCTGTGTGCTCGTAGAAGAACCTGCCGCCATCTCCGCCTTTAACAGATATAAATATCTCTTCTGGCTTCATGTTCTCGTGTGGTTTCCTCACAGAGATGCTGAAACTCACAAACAGGCATCATTACGGCCGCCTCTGCTCCGCTCTGATTTCCATATAGATGAGAGACTGGGGAGTAAACACAGCCGTGGAAAACCAGGGTGATGAATGAATCTTGATTGGTTATTAATTAAGCGGCCAATTAAAGTCGCTGTCTCCATATTCATATCAGATTATGAACAGAACAGCTGAGAAGTGGATGTCGTGATTCTGCAGGAAGATAAGATTTGTGAAGCATCCTCAGTGGATGAACTTTCTAAATGTTCCATCAGAAGCAGGTATGATGTGATTAGCTCTGATTTAACAGGTCATGATAGGAGCTGTATGTTTATATTTACTTCAGAAGTAATGCCCATAATGTTTAAAAAGCACAGACAGCAGTCACAGAGCTTTATATCCCCCTCGAGCTGGTTGTTTTTATTTCCAGACTGAACCGTCCCTCTGCTGCAGTCCCCTGTACATATTCAGTCCGTGGATGTGCGTCATTCTCCGCTCTGTCAAGGTTTCACTCGAGGTCAAGTCAACTTTTTGTGACAGCTTGGTGTTTGTCAGAGGTCTCTGATGAGCGTTCGTCCATGTGGAAACATCTGATGTGCTCTCTGAGACTTTCAGGAGGATCAGATTCAGCTGAGTGAGAGGTCTGACAGAGACAGATAATGACGGATGATGTCTTAAGGGGGTTATGGTACACATCTCTCCCCCCCTGCATGTGTGTGTGTGTGTGTGTGTGTGTGTGTGTGTGTGTGTGTGTGTGTGTGTGTGTGTGTACGTGTGTGTGTGTGTGTGTGTGTGTGTGTGTGTGTGTGTGTGTGTGTGTACGTGTGTGTGTGTGTGTGTGTACGTGTGTGTGTACGTGTGTGTGTACGTGTGTGTGTGTGTGTGTGTGTGTGTGTGTGTGTGTGTGTACGTGTGTGTGTGTGTGTGTGTGTGTGTGTGTGTGTGTGTGTGTGTGTACGTGTGTGTGTGTGTGTGTGTGTGTGTGTGTGTGTGTGTGTGTGTGTGTGTGTGTACGTGTGTGTGTGTGTGTGTGTGTACGTGTGTGTGTGTGTGTGTGTGTGTGTGTGTGTGTGTGTGTGTACGTGTGTGTGTGTGTGTGTGTGTGTGTGTGTGTGTGTGTACGTGTGTGTGTGTGTGTGTGTGTGTGTGTACGTGTGTGTGTACGTGTGTGTGTGTGTGTGTGTGTGTGTGTGTGTGTGTACGTGTGTGTGTGTGTGTGTGTGTACGTGTGTGTGTGTGTGTGTGTGTGTGTGTGTGTGTACGTGTGTGTGTGTGTGTGTGTGTGTGTGTGTACGTGTGTGTGTGTGTGTGTGTGTGTGTGTACGTGTGTGTGTGTGTGTGTGTGTGTGTGTGTGTGTGTACGTGTGTGTGTGTGTGTGTGTACGTGTGTGTGTACGTGTGTGTGTGTGTGTGTGTGTGTGTGTGTACGTGTGTGTGTACGTGTGTGTGTACGTGTGTGTGTACGTGTGTGTGTGTGTGTGTGTGTGTGTACGTGTGTGTGTGTGTGTGTGTGTGTGTGTGTGTACGTGTGTGTGTGTGTGTGTGTGTGTGTGTGTGTGTGTGTGTGTGTGTGTGTGTGTGTGTGTGTGTACGTGTGTGTGTGTGTGTGTGTGTGTGTGTGTGTGTGTACGTGTGTGTGTGTGTGTGTGTGTACGTGTGTGTGTGTGTGTGTGTACGTGTGTGTGTGTGTGTGTGTGTGTGTGTACGTGTGTGTGTGTGTGTGTGTGTGTGTGTGTGTGTGTACGTGTGTGTGTGTGTGTGTGTACGTGTGTGTGTACGTGTGTGTGTGTGTGTGTGTGTGTGTGTGTACGTGTGTGTGTACGTGTGTGTGTACGTGTGTGTGTACGTGTGTGTGTGTGTGTGTGTGTGTGTACGTGTGTGTGTGTGTGTGTGTGTGTGTGTGTGTACGTGTGTGTGTGTGTGTGTGTGTGTGTGTGTGTGTGTGTGTGTGTGTGTGTGTGTGTGTGTGTGTACGTGTGTGTGTGTGTGTGTGTGTGTGTGTGTGTGTGTACGTGTGTGTGTGTACGTGTGTGTGTACGTGTGTGTGTACGTGTGTGTGTGTGTGTGTGTGTGTGTGTGTACGTGTGTGTGTACGTGTGTGTGTGTGTGTGTGTGTGTGTACGTGTGTGTGTGTGTGTGTGTGTGTGTGTGTGTGTACGTGTGTGTGTGTGTGTGTGTGTGTGTGTGTGTGTGGCCCCATCACAGGTACTGTAGAGGCCCCATCACATGTACTGTAGGGGCCCCATCACAGGTACTATAGAGGCCCCATCACATGTACTGTAGGGGCCCCATCACAGGTACTATAGAGGCCCCATCACATGTACTGTAGAGGCCCCATCACATGTACTGTAGGGGCCCCATCACAGGTACTATAGAGGCCCCATCACAGGTACTGTAGAGGCCCCATCACATGTACTGTAGAGGCCCCATCACATGTACTGTAGGGGCCCCATCACAGGTACTATAGAGGCCCCATCACATGTACTGTAGAGGCCCCATCACATGTACTGTAGGGGCCCCATCACAGGTACTATAGAGGCCCCATCACAGGTACTATAGAGGCCCCATCACATGTACTGTAGGGGCCCCATCACAGGTACTGTAGAGGCCCCATCACATGTACTGTAGAGGCCCCATCACAGGTACTATAGAGGCCCCATCACATGTACTGTAGAGGCCCCATCACATGTACTGTAGAGGCCCCATCACATGTACTATAGAGGCCCCATCACATGTACTGTAGAGGCCCCATCACAGGTACTGTAGAGGCCCCATCACATGTACTGTAGAGGCCCCATCACAGGTACTGTAGAGGCCCCATCACATGTACTGTAGAGGCCCCATCACATGTACTATAGAGGCCCCATCACAGGTACTGTAGAGGCCCCATCACATGTACTGTAGAGGCCCCATCACAGGTACTATAGAGGCCCCATCACATGTACTGTAGAGGCCCCATCACATGTACTGTAGAGGCCCCATCACAGGTACTATAGAGGCCCCATCACATGTACTGTAGAGGCCCCATCACAGGTACTGTAGAGGCCCCATCACAGGTACTGTAGAGGCCCCATCACAGGTACTGTAGGGGCCCCATCACAGGTACTGTAGAGGCCCCATCACATGTACTGTAGAGGCCCCATCACATGTACTGTAGAGGCCCCATCACATGTACTGTAGGGGCCCCATCACAGGTACTGTAGAGGCCCCATCACAGGTACTGTAGAGGCCCCATCACATGTACTGTAGAGGCCCCATCACAGGTACTATAGAGGCCCCATCACATGTACTGTAGAGGCCCCATCACATGTACTGTAGAGGCCCCATCACATGTACTGTAGAGGCCCCATCACATGTACTGTAGGGGCCCCATCACAGGTACTATAGAGGCCCCATCACATGTACTGTAGAGGCCCCATCACATGTACTGTAGGGGCCCCATCACAGGTACTGTAGAGGCCCCATCACATGTACTGTAGAGGCCCCATCACATGTACTGTAGGGGCCCCATCACAGGTACTGTAGAGGCCCCATCACAGGTACTGTAGAGGCCCCATCACATGTACTGTAGAGGCCCCATCACAGGTACTATAGAGGCCCCATCACATGTACAGGCCCCATCACATGTACTGTAGAGGCCCCATCACATGTACTGTAGAGGCCCCATCACATGTACTGTAGAGGCCCCATCACATGTACTGTAGGGGCCCCATCACAGGTACTATAGAGGCCCCATCACATGTACTGTAGAGGCCCCATCACATGTACTGTAGAGGCCCCATCACATGTACTGTAGAGGCCCCATCACAGGTACTATAGAGGCCCCATCACATGTACTGTAGGGGCCCCATCACATGTACTGTAGAGGCCCCATCACATGTACTGTAGAGGCCCCATCACATGTACTGTAGAGGCCCCATCACATGTACTGTAGAGGCCCCATCACAGGTACTGTAGAGGCCCCATCACATGTACTGTAGAGGCCCCATCACATGTACTGTAGAGGCCCCATCACAGGTACTGTAGAGGCCCCATCACAGGTACTATAGAGGCCCCATCACATGTACTGTAGAGGCCCCATCACAGGTACTGTAGAGGCCCCATCACATGTACTGTAGAGGCCCCATCACATGTACTGTAGAGGCCCCATCACATGTACTGTAGAGGCCCCATCACATGTACTGTAGAGGCCCCATCACAGGTACTGTAGAGGCCCCATCACAGGTACTATAGAGGCCCCATCACATGTACTGTAGGGGCCCCATCACAGGTACTGTAGAGGCCCCATCACAGGTACTGTAGAGAACTCTGATCATTCACGTCCCAAACAGATGCAGAGAAATGAGTCCATGCATCCATCTCAACCAGGTCAGAGGACTGAGGCGCTCTTTACACCGGGCTATCCAAACAATCTGTAGGAAGACTTAAAACTTAAACCGAATTCAGCAGCCAGAGTCCTGACACGTACTAGAACATTTGAACACATCACTCCTGTCCAACAACAGAATCACTTTCTAAATCCTTCAGTCCGTGAAGCTCTCAATGGTTCAGCTCCTGAGTATATCTCTGACCTGCTCACAGACTACAACCTGAGCCGGGCCCTCGGTCTGTTAGTCGTACCCAGAATCGGATCAAAGTCAAGAGAGTTACTCTTGAGCTGAGCTCCATCACTACTGTCTCTACTTCTTCGTTACAGTGATGACCTGTGAGCTTGACTTTGTCTTATAAGCAGTTTAAACCTGAGTTCTCGTGAACATTTCCATTCATCAGTACTGTCTTTGTGAGGTGACTTTAAGGTTTTTGTTCTCCTGTAAACAAAGATCTTCTTGTTGGTAAATGTCATCTCCAAAGTGTCCTTGCACATTCAGTCAAGCTGCTGACTCATAACCGTTTTTATCTCTTCACTGAATCGTCCTGTTTCTTCTCGTCAGTCTGACTCACTCGTGTTTGTGTTTTTTTCTTTCAGGATGGTACCGAGGATTCTCAACCAGGAAACCAAATGTCAAGGTAAGTCTTCTTTTTGACTCGTCAAACTTTACTTTCCTCTGTTTCCTCCCCCCCCCCCCCCCCCCCTTAAGGGATACTTCACCTGTTGAAACATGAATCTGTGTTGACATTGGGTCATATATGTAGAAATACATTCTGAAGTTGGTGCCTTCTTGGCCGTGAAAAGACAGAAAGTGTCTTTTTGGCTCATGTTGATGAAAGACACCAAATCCCAGAATGCACAGCACCGCAAGCCACTCCCACTAAGGTCCTGTAGTTCAGAATCAGAAATACTCGCGGCGGCTGGGCTTGCGGCGGCAGAGCAGCCGTCTCACCGCTATATTTATATTTTTTCTCCATTATCAGCTTTCTCCATAGAGCCTGTTAGCATAGCTTCCAAGCAATATGGCGGATGTTAAGTTTCGATTCTGGGAGTGAGTTCCCACCCACTGCTCTGTGATTGGTCTGTAGCTTCAGTGGTCGAAAATATGAGGAACTAGCGTTGTAGTTTCATCCTGCCAACCGCAACAGCTTCCAGTGACGTAAAATGATGATTTTTGCGTCACTGGAAGCTGTTGCGGTTGGCAGGACTCCAGCGCCCCCTGCAGGAACAGACTCAGGCTTCAAACATTCAGATTTACAGGTTATGTTTGTTTTATATTCTTACTCCTGTAATGGTTTGATCCTCCTGATGGTAGCATGTTTTTAGTAACAGGAGACCGGCTCTGTTTTGTGATTCATGGTCTGACTTCTCAAAGCAGCAACAGCCTGTAGCTCTTTGTGTTTAAGAAGCTCGCTGCCTCACAGAAAGTTTGACTCTGATGTGACTTGATGATTTCTGCAGGGATGAAGTCTTGTTTGCCCTGAAGATGCACCTGATGTGATTCTGCTTTAGTCAGATGAAGCCTTTACAAACAAGTCTTTATACAATGAAGAGAGAAGTTCTCAAAGCCTGACAAGTATTCTTGACTCCAAACAAAAGGATTCAGAGGAGTTTTTCTTTTTTCACACAGAAGTTATGAGTCATCTTCAGAACATAGCTTTCTCTTTTTTCTGGATAACAAAAAGTAATCTCAATAGGCCTCGTGTCCACCTAGAGCTTTCTTCAGAGCACCAGTGTCTTTTTTCAGTTGTTTTCAATGAGTCGTTTTCGCTCTGAGCGCTCAAGTTGAAAATCTTTCAACTTTTTAGAAAGACGTTGTTGACATCACCGACGCTCTTTTCCAAATGTATGATATTCCCCGCCACCTACAGATCGCGTAGTAGTAATGTGTTAAATCGTGTAAAAGTAACGGAGCGGTGTCGGTCATCCAGCGGCCGTTGTCAACAGACTGTTGTCATAGAAACAGGACGGACGTGCAGCGCTTTTCTACTCAGCGGACAAACGCTCAATACAAGTTCTCCCGAGCGCACGGCCAGCGCTTTTCTGCCGGGAAAACCTTTGTGATGTTGAAGAGCAGCATCCAACAATTTCAGCTGCTGTCTCTTTAAGCCCCTCCCCTCCCTCCCCCCCATGTGCCCACTTTGCTCTGATTGTCGAGCTCTGTTTGCTGTCTTAGGGAAATTTGACTTTCCGGGTGGGCGTGTCCCTGAAAGAGCTGCTGAGGTGGGCTTGTCCTCCAATTTTTGCTCCATGCTTTGCTCTGATAGGTCGACAGAACCCGACGTCCAGTTCTGGACAAGTCTCGCAGAGTTCTCGTAACCTCTCGTTCAGACGTTTATGGCGGCAACTTTATCAAACGTTGCTGAGGTTTAGTATGGACCTCCAACATCGTATCATCATATTCATGTATTTCAAAGTGAATCAGCAGAAATGACCTCAGGTTAGCGATTATCACCACAGTGTTATCTCCACCTTCTGAACATCCTGTGAAGATGCTCGTCAGCAGGGACTGGAGAAGAGACCTGGATGTGGAGGAGGAGATGTAAGGGGTTAAAAAAAGCTTTTAGAGGAAACAACTTTGGTCTGATTAGGTTTGAATAGGAAGAGGAGCGTTGTTAATATGTTTGTGCTTTTAGAGAGCAGAATGTGACGTTAACTTTTCCAGATGCTGCAGTGCGTTTTTTAAATATAAAGTCTGATGAATGCAGTGCAGCGTGATTAACAGCAGCATCCTGACCCTGCTGGAAATGAGTCACAACAACAACTTTATATACATCTCTCTCTCTCTTTCTCTCTCTGTCTCTCTCTCTCTTTCTCTCTCTGTCTCTCTCTCTCTTTCTCTCTCTGTCTCTCTCTCTCTCTCTCTCTCTCTCTCTCTCTCTCTCTGTCTCTCTCTCTCTCTCTCTCTCTCTCTCTCTCTCTCTCTCTCTCTCTCTCTCTCCTCTCTCTCTCTCTCTCTCTCTCTGTCTCTCTCTGTCTCTCTCTCTCTCTCTCTCTCTCTCTCTCTCTCTCTCTCTCTCTCTCTGTCTCTCTCTGTCTCTCTCTCTCTCTCTCTCTCTCTCTCTCTCTCTCTCTCTCTCTCTCTCTCTCTCTCTCTCTCTCTCTGTCTCTCTCTCTCTCTCTCTCTGTCTCTCTCTCTCTCTCTCTCTCTCTGTCTCTCTCTCTCTCTCTCTCTTTCTCTCTCTGTCTCTCTGTCTCTCTCTCTCTCTTTCTCTCTCTGTCTCTCTCTCTCTCTCTCTCTCTGTCTCTCTCTCTCTCTCTCTCTCTCTCTCTCTGTCTCTCTCTCTCCCTCTCTCTGTCTATCTCTCTCTATTTTTAAAAGCACCATGTCTTGATCACAAGCTAACAGGCTTCTGAGTTTTTAGTCTTTAAATAAAAAAAGATCATCATCATCATCGGGGGTTTTTGTCCCGCTCTCCTGAAGGCACCGGCCCTCTGTGTGATTCTTCTTTGCTCCATCTTGCTCCGTTGGTCGTGTAAGAGGCTTTTCTGTCTAGCTTTACTACTTCTAGAAGGCACTGGTGTGCTGCAGAAATTTTAGGTATGAACAAATAAGAGAGATGATCAGCTCAGACCAAGCGGCGACCTCAAGTGTTGAGAAATGGATGTGCAAAGGTTTTGTCTATTTTGATATACAAAAATAAAAAACACAAGGAAATAAAAACAATGAATCAGTTACTGAATATTGTGAAATTAAATAGTCAATAGCTATTTCCTAAAAATTAAAGCTGCTCCATCGTCCCTTCTGGGCCTCCGTGCATGTGTGGTGGTGACTGTGTCTGCAGAGACTCTGTCCTCTGACTGGATTTTACTCTTCTGCTTTGTTCTGATTGACTCGGGACGTTTCTGGGCGGAGCTGGTGTGTTTCCTCCAGCCAATGAGAGTGCAGCAGGTGAGTTTAGGAGTGGATACAATTCAGTGATTGGTGTGATGATGGACAGGTAGCGGCAAAGAAGAGAAAATATAATCAGAGTGAGGAGAAACACCAAGTGGATGTGATTCCTCAAACACACAAACACGATTGTTCAATAATAAAGATGGTAGCAGTGTGAGCATGTGAGCTGCTGCTCTGTGAGTAAGAGTCGTACACACAGCAGGTTCTTATCTTACATCCTGCAGGTACACACACAGGGTGAAGGTCGGCTGGGAAAAAAAAAGAAGCTGGCTTGAAAGTGAAAATCTGATCTTGTTGAGAGCTTCCAAGGCGGCCCCTCCAGAGAAAAGCCTGACTTATAGTGGACTAACATAACAGCTTGGCTGTGGGCGGCACACTGCCACTCATTTCTGTAGGTTACAGCAAGGGCAATGGGATGCAGCACAGCGGGGATAATAGAAGAGAAAAGTTGCTGCTCAGGTTTCCTCATGCAAATCAAATAGCAGAGAGCGAGTGAGAGAGAGAGAGAGAGAGAGAGAGAGACAACAGAGCTGTACTGGCATCAAACATTCAGTTCAGTAGTTCATATGGTATCAAGTGGCAACCTGCGATGTTGAAAAATGAAGCTGATGCTGAAGTGTAACATCCTGCAGTTCCTGGAGTGTCCACTAGAGGCTGGCTGCAGAAGCACAGGAAGTCACATACACACCCATTCTAAAAAGCCTGTTTTTACAGCAGAGATGAACATGTTTACAGCCTGGTTCAAAAAACCAAATAGGTGTGATTAGCTCATGTCTCGATGGACACACACTGTACGGGGGGTGAATGTTTTGATGACTCATCAGTTTTGAGTTGATGAAGGATAAGAGTTATTCACAATGAATCGTGTAGCTGACCTGATCGACAGGTGGGTGCACCTCAGCTCCAGCTCTCAGCCTGTCGTTAGGTTGACTGAAAGGTAGCCACATGACCGTTGTGTCCTTGGGCATGTCAATAAACCCCAAGTTGCTCCCACTGCTTCATCGTCGACGTATAAATGGATGAGTTACTTCTGACAGTCTCTTTACTCAGCAGCCTCTACTAGAAAAAGATACAAGCTCAAGTCCATTGACCATTTACCATGTTGTTCACATGCACAAACGCAAGAACAGGATGCTAAAAAAAACTGGATTCTGTCACCTCGCCTCCCGACTTACAGCAACTCTCTTTCACTTTGGTTTCAACAGAAACACTGAAATAGAGATGTCAGGATTTAAAACCTTCATCTGTTAAATCTCGGCTCGTATCATTATTCTACTTCAGACGGATCAAAGGCCACAAAGTCTTCTCGCTCTCTCTGAAGACGAGTAACTCAGCAGCAGGAGGCCGAGAATTTAAAGTTAAATTTATCCACAGAGGAGGCCTGTTAAAGAACAGCTGAGATGTTTGATTTTTAACACCTGTTCAAGTCTGCAAAGATGATCTTTTACAGGATCATTACTGTGAAGAAATCTGAATTCTTCTGTCAACTCTAAACTGAAATAGGCTCACAACAGCTGTGGTAGCTTCAGGAGAAATGTGAATCAAAGGAGATAAAACAACACCGTTATAAGGAGTGTTTATGTGAGAGCGTCATTCTGTTGATGTGCTGCACAGACTGAGAGGAAACTCTGTCATTAGTGAAAACAGCAGGATATAACAGAGGAAGAGAAACAAGGTTGTTAAACACCCAAAACATCCATGAAACTAAATGATTAGAGAAAACATGAGGCGCGAATCTTAAAACAGATGAAGAGGAGCAATATGTAACACCTAGTGTTTAAAATGTGTACTGCAGTCTACATTCTAAACATCATAGAGAGCTGCCTCCCCCCCCCCCCCCCCCCTCTCTAGAGTCGATGCTCACTCAGGTCACCATGTGGTGGACTCTGAAGCTTCAGTGTTTATCCAGCTCTGCATGGGTCTGTAAACCTTTCTGTGTTCTAACCTCTCTCCATTTTTCAAAAAGCATCTCCAATATTGATCCTAGTTTGAGCACGTTTCTGCTCGTGGAGCTTATTAGAAACATGCAGAGGCTTTTTAGGTCGGGTACAATCACTTCTATCTGAACCACTTCTCTTGCCCGCTTCCATCACTGCAACACCTGTTGACCTGATAACTGCTCTCATATCTGACAAACTGCAAAGGTTGGTGTTTAAATGTTTAGATTGTATTGAGCTGTTTTACATCTGAACATAAACAGAACAAAGAGTGTGCACAGTAATCTTTGAGTGCGTGTCTTTAGAACAAAATAAATAGAGACAGATGCATTTGTGAGCAAACAATTGCACGCCACAGTTTGCTCTCATATGTTTGCATGCCTTTTGTCGTGTGTGTGTGTGTGTGCTGCCTCCCTCTCCCGGCAGCGAGGCAGCAGCCCAATCCTGTTAGTTCCACCCTAATCACCTGGTTCCTCCACAAAGAGCTCGCTGGTCGAAACGAATCGCTGTGTCTCCCTCAGGAAATACCGTCCCGCTCCGACTCGTCTCTATTCCAGCAGAAAACTCTCATGCTATGAGGTTTATCGGTATCCAGATTAACAACACTGTCAGGGCATCAGTGAGGAGCAGAATGTGTGAAACATCAGATGTGGATAGGAACCAGCTGATCACAGAGGGGGGAACAGACTCTTCTCACACACAAACACTGAACTGGAAAGCTTTCATAGAAATCAGAGTTATTGTTGCAGAAGCCTTTAAAGGTGTAGCACATGTACAGAAAGTATTGCGTAACAGCGTGCTCCAACGAGAGAAGACTTTATCAGAGTGTTTACTGTGAACTGAAATGCAAACGATACTTTCAGTCTTTCTGCTCCAAACTTTGGAGGACCTACAAACTTCATAATCCCTCCAGCTGTGGCTGAAGGATAATGATGATTCACTCACACCAGGCAATCCGTACCGTGCCCAATCACACTTCACCCCTAAAGTCCAGCTCGTTTGACTAGTGTGGGTGCTCGGTACACTTCCTCTGCCCTGGCACGCTTTGAAGAGGTGTACTTCAGCACGGGACAGTCCACGCACGAGGACAAGCACGACTACGCAATGTGGTCAGACTTCATTCAGGAGAAATCCTGCAGTGTTCCGTCTGTATCTGATTAACATGACTCAACATAAGACACAAAGTCAGTAAAGTATCTCTCATGATCTCTGAGTTGTTCTCTTGTAAACTAATCACACCTCATGATCACTTAAAGCCGTGTTGTATTACGACGTTATGTAAAAGAGGTAACCGTGCTCAGGCCCGGTTAGTCCTGGAGCAGTGTGAGAGCAGGCCAGCGGGGGGGGATGAAGGGGGGAGAAACGGTGCTTAAGCACAGTGCAGGACTACTTTGCAGAGTGTGAGTGCACCCTCACTCCCCTACTTCTGCCCCAGAAACATCTGGAGAACATCTTCAAATTTGGCACAAACTAATATAAACTGATGAGATGTTAGTTAACTGTCATCTCTCTGTGGGCTGTTACTAAAGATTCAAACTTTAACATGTCTGAAAAGAGTTAATCATAAAGTGACCTGACAGCGTTCACTTCACTGTGAGCTCTATCAAGTTTAAACACTCTGACCGTTAGACCTGTCCCTCATGTGTTATATTTATATTATGTTTGATATGATAACTGTAGAGCTGACTAACAGCTGCTGTAACGTAACGACGCTGATCTTCCTCATGAGCTCGTCTTTAAACGAATCAAACTAACGACGTCTTCAGAGACGTGTGTGTGTGTGTGTGTGTGTGTGTGTGTGTGTGTGTGTGTGTGTGTGTGTGTGTGTGTGTGTGTGTGTCTGTGTGTGTGTGTGTGTGTCTGTGTGTGTGTGTGTGTGTGTGTGTGTGTGTGTGTCCATGCATATAAGTGTGTGTCTGGCACTCTGGTGTCACTGATGAACCTCCCGCAGCAGGGCAGTGAAGGGCGTTAGGTTTGTGAGGTGACTGCTGAGCTACGCTGCCAGACACACACAGACACACACACACACACACACACACACCTGTCTGCCAACTGCGCTGGGCCAAGTGCCCGGCTGAGTTCAGTGTCAGCGGCTGTGTGTTTGTCACCTTCGAGCAGATTTTGACCAATCAGGGAAAGTGTCAGGAAAAATCAAACACACACACATGTACACACTTACACACACACATGTACACACACACACACACACACACACACACACACACACACACACACAGAATGATAGGAGCCGTTGGGACGGTGCTTGGCGTGCATTAGTCACGGTCATCGGCTCATTTAAACATGGATCATCAACGTTTGGCTCCCCGCTCTCAGATTCTGCAAAAACTCTGATATGAACATCAGCTGTAATCTCTGCGCCCGGCAGACGTGGCGTTAGATACACAAACCACCAGGCACCCCCCCCCCCCCCCACCCCCCCACCCCTTTAATATTGACTAGTTTTGTACAGCGATGAGAGAGATAAGATGTAGTGTGGATTTTAATGCCTCTAAAAAATGTACAGAGAAAATGACAGCATGTCTTCTGACTCTTTAGAAGTCAGAAGTAGAACTCTTGAGAATGGAACAGAAACAAAGAAGGAAGTCGTTAATTTATCATCCACACAGACTCAGAACCACAGAGAGAAATTACCCAGCAGTGACGCTGCATGTCAGAATTACACAATCCTTTCTCTTGCTCCCAACAAAGAGGACGAGCGGAGCAGGAGACAATAGAGGAGCTCTGAATGGAAGAGGAGAGACGTGATTGGTTGTGTTTGGAGGATGAACTCCTTCATGACAGAAGAAGGAAAACGAGGTTAAACACCTTAAATACAGTGATTGACAGTTTATCAGCAGCTTCATGAGCAGGCGGGAGGAGAGTGTAATCACTGTAACAGAAGAATAACAGGAAGAGAGGAAGGCGACCAGTGAAACAGAAAAAAAAGTGATGATGGCAGAAAGAAGTAGGGGGGTCAAAGTAAGGCCCCGTGTCAACCTAGCACTTTTTTAATGAGCGCCAGTTTTCAATGAGCGTTTGCAGCAGCTCCTGAGAGACGTGCAGCGTCTTTTGTCCGAGCCCTACGTCTTTTTTGTGCTTTCACTTTTCAGAAAGGCGCTGTTGACGTCACCGGCGCTCTTTTCCAAATGTTTGATATTCCCTGTAGTTTTGCCGCCTACAGATCGTGTCTTGTACCCACATCCTCTTTGCTCCAAGTCTGCCGGGGTAAAAACGATCTTAAATATAAATAAATAATAAATATTAAACATGCAGGAAAAAGTGACAGAGAAACTTTCATATTTTAGAGTCATTCTGCCCTCTTGTGCTGTGATTGGCTCGTGATCATTCCCCAAAAATGTTCCTTTACATTTTCATACGTACAGAAAAGTTTTTCCCCCGGAGCCGAGGAGACCCTGTGTGTGAGATGTCCTTGAATGTTTACTTGTATGTGTGCTTGCATGTAGTGTGGGCGGCTGTGGCTCAGTGGTGCACATCCAATAGGAGGGAAGATCAGATCTATATATCCCCAGACGTTCTGTCTGAGAGATCGGCTGCCTAAAGTTTGTCCTCATTCAGGTGATCTTGGTGCAACGCTCCCTGACCGGCTGTCAAAGTGCTCCTTCTCGAAGTAAACCTGGAATCAGTCTTTAAGACCTGCAGCTCAACGACGGACCTGAACTCCACAAAAACACACGCCCTCTTCTCCTTTACTTCTCATCTCCTCCTCCTCAACAGAAGAAAGGCCGGGGCGTTTCTGAATAGTGTTCAGATACATTGTGCATTTTAAAAGTAGCTACCTTCCTGACTATCGTTTTGGTTGCCTAGCAACTTGCGGCGATGATGGACATGGTTTGTGCGTGTACACACTCCCTCCCTACGCTGCCCCCTACACTACATCGTATCTGAAGTCCTGTATGACCCAGCTGATCATCATGGCTGCCTCCTTTAACAGATGTTGTCGATCTTTTCTCTTCTTTTGTCCTTTGCTGTCGTCATCATCACCTCCGCCTGGTTCTGTAGCTTCATAGGAATGTGTATTTTATAAGCAGCTATAAGTGACACAGAGTCCTTCAACACATTGGTTTCATTCTTTGTCTCACTGAGATGTATAAAGAGGAGGAGAACGCACAGAGAGGTGTGTTTCTCTGCTTCACTCGACGCTCTGCCCTCCATGTGTTTATAACCGAAGAGCCGGGATCAGTTCCTCCCACAGAGGTCAGAGGTCACACAGAGCTGAGTGTGTGAAGAGTAAAAATTACACATTAAAACAATTCAATCTGCTCTTGTGTTAAGCAGGACTTCTGAACCTTTGTGCCCCGTCTGATATCTGTGTGTTCTGAACACGGTGATAAGTGTTTTAATGTGATGTGACCTCAGGGCTAAATGTTCTCCACCTACACTCTGTAGGAGAACGTTTAGAGACGACTGCCTCTCGCTTTGTGCTGCTGTATTTTAACTTGATGTTCCTTTAAAAGCTGAACAAAACCTGTGCTTTTAACACTTCAGTTCGACCTTTGACCTTTCATATTAAAGTAAAACATTTCAGCGAGTCCTGAAGGCAGGGAGACTAGAAGTGTTGGAGTTCATGATAAGCCCCAGAGGTCCCAGAGTAATCTGATGGAATTACAGCTGTTGGATCAAATCTCGCCTCTTTGTTGTTAAAGATTTAAAAAAGATTCAGAAAGGTCACATATTATTTTAAACCCTCTTCTCCATGTTCCTCTAACATGTGTCTCTAGTCCGCCTTCAAACCCCCCAGTGATGAGAAAAGTCCATCCTCTCCGTCTTCTGCCTGCTCCACTTTTCAGAAAATGTGTGCTCAAACAGGCCGTTTGGAGATTTTCCCTTCATGACATCACAAAGGGCAGTAGCCCCTCCCCCAGGTGGGTGACACTCCCACAGCTAGGTGTTTGTTCTGCCCTCTGAGTCTGCCTTCTCACCGTAAACAATAGGACATGGAGAGAGGAAGACCGAGTACACCCAAGCCCTTCCAGAGAGGGGGCGTGGTCAGACACAGCTCATTTACATATTTAAAGGTACAGACACAGAAACAGCCTGTTGTGAGCAGGGCTGAAATAGAGGGGTTTATAGACATGATCAAATACAGGATCAGAGTGGATTTAGAACAAGAAACTTCACACACATGTTTTGAGGAGCTCTGAGACTTATTTAAACTGAAGAGGAGGAGGAGGAGGATATGTCACCTTTAAAATGAGATCATTTAATCATCACTTGCACGAATGATCTGATCCTAAACTTTGCCGCTACATCCAAGTCTGTCATATTCACCGGTTTGAATCGCATCCAATCACTGAATTGTATCCACTCCTAAACTCACCTGCTGCACTGTCATTGGCTGGAGGAAACACACCAGCTCAGAGTCAACCAGAACAAACCAGAACAGTAAAATCCAGTCAGAAGGGACGATGGAGCAGCTTCACTTTAATAATAGCACAACAAATAAGGTCACTGTGTTTATTCTGTTGAGCATGAACATGATGCAGTATTTGTTTATAAATGTGAATTAAAGCCAATATTGTTTAATTCTCATTTACACACAATCCCACAGACACTTGTACGGACAATAGAGCCCGTCTGCTTTGGGTGTTTGGGTGGATAATAAACCATTATTGGACAATCGGGGGAAACAAAAAGCCGTCTGTTTCTGTTTTAGTTAATCAGTAAACACCGTTAAGGAGTCATCAGGTAGAACAGAACAGAGAGTAGATGTGTCTCTCTCTGCCTCCATCTTTTCTGAATCTGGTTTCTCTATTTTACATCAGTCTGTCTCGATGAAAAGTCCCTGTTTCATCGTTTCCTCCTTCTTTTTTTACTCTTTGAGACGCGTCTTATCTCAGGTGTGGAGCAGTAATTGGTC
>NC_083618.1:30720878-30740878 GCF_963584025.1 Labrus mixtus
CGCAGCGTCTCACATCTGCTGCTTTGCAACTTTAAAGGAGAAATTAAGTGATTTAAAAAGTAACGATGCTCGAGCAAGTTGAGGAGCAGGAGCGTCTCTGTGAAACTTTGTGACAAACATGTAACCAAGAAATCTTCATGAAGCATCTTGTTGTGCTTTCACACCTGCACAAAACTCCTGATGTTTCCAGGCCGAGCGTCATGTGTGAACACAAACAGCCTGAAGTTTCTCCTCCAGCCTCCTCGTATTGATTCTGCAGAAAGTCAGAGTGAGCTGATGTGAGAACACAGCAGGATATAATCAGGAGAATTCACCTGGAGCCAGTGCACGTGTGAACAATCCCATCAGGAGGATTTCAGCAGCAGTCGTCCTGAAAATGATCTAGAACATTTTCAGGAGAGCAGATTTGAAAGGAGCTCATGAGGGAGAAATCTTCAAGACTGTCAATTAACACGATGAAGCGAGCGCTAACACAAACATGTTTTTTATTAACGCACAAACAAACTGCATCCTCAGGCCTGAAAACTCTTTTTGTGGTTCTGATCCAAACACATAATAAATCTCCTGAAACTAAAACAGCTAATTATGCTCCCTCTTCACAGACTGTCCAGCTGTTATTTATCACTCCAAAGAATAAATGAATCAAGATGAGAGTTTTAAAGTAAACACAACAGTTGAGTTTAAATAAGGTAGATGTCATGTCATGGAAATTAAAGCTCCTGTAAGTAAGAAATTTAACAACAAATCATCCGTCCATCTTCTTCCGCTATCAGAAGTCAGGTCGCGTTGGCAGCAAGCGCTTCCTCTCCCCAGCAACGTTTTCCAGCTCCTCCTCAGGGATTCCAAGGTCTTCCAAGGCCAGGCGGGAAATCTAAACCCTGCAGAGAACTTCCAAAACGAGGTGTCCAGGAGGTTCCTAATTAGATCCTTGAACCACCTCAACTGGCTCCTTTCAATGTGAATGAGTAGAGACTCCACTCAGAGCTCCTCCTGAATGTCTAAGCTCCGCCCCCTCTCTCTAAGGCTGAGCCCAGACACCCTCCAGAGGAAACTCATTTCAGCCGATTGGATCTTATTCTTTGGGTCACTACACACAGATCATGACCACAGGTGAGGGTCGGAAACGTAGATCGACCGGTAAATCGAGAGCTTTGCCTTCAGGCTCCGCCCCCTCTTCACCACGACGGTCCAACACAACGCCTACATCCCTGCCGACGCCGAGCCAATCCGCCTGTTAACCTCACGGTCCATCCTACCCTCACTCGTGAACTAGACCCCGAGAGAGCAATCCTCTGTTTTCCAGCAGAGAAAGAACAAAAATGTTTTTAGTTTTCGTCTGCTTAGTGAACTGTAGAATTGTAGTTTTATCTGTAATGTGTGTTATATTCAAACAAATGAATCCTCCCAGCCTGCATGTTAGAGCAGCTTCATTATAACCTTCAGCCTACCCTCCATGAATAATTGAACAGTGCACCTCTGAGACTCAGTGTGTGCAGTAGCAGTGTTGTGCAGGGTCGTCTTCACTCTACATGTGTTCAGTCTGTTTAACTGGTCAGCGAGCAGCAGAGGCAGAAACCTGGAATCAACTTTACTAACCCTCTGTTTGGCAACTGACTGGAGAAGTTTTGTCACTTTAGTTTAAGCTGAACACAGTCAGACTCTGTGCAGCCTGACACTTCCTGTTAGGGTGGATTTCAAGGATTTTGGAGTTTTGTCATGAAGAACATTTGTATGTGACTAAAAGCTTACAGAGTTAATGTATGCAAGTCCATGTTGAGCTAGCATCAGGAGAAGACAACAAATCATTAACATGTCACTTTGTTTTAATATGTATTCACTGATGTTTAAATCAAAGTTACACAGATACTCTAAAGCTGGATTTATACTTCATATGTGCTGATCTGTTGTGTAATCATCTGACTGCTGCTGTGACTGTTTGTTTGTTTGTTTAGATTTCTTTTAATAAGACTCGATAGGCTGTGAAAATGAGCTGCACCTCTGGGATACATAAAGTCATCTGAACCTGAACCTGAACCTGAACCGGAACCTGAACCTGAACCTGAACCATCTGAACCATCCACCTTTGTGTGGATTATGTGACTGAAAAGATTCAGTGCTCAAAAGCAGAATAAAAATACATCCTATCACTCTAACAGTGCTGACGTGTGTCCCTAAAAAGACACAAACATGAAATGAACGGTTTGAGATGTGTGTTCATCTGAACGGTATTTGTAGTTCTCACAGCTGTCTTCTGTGTCTCTGCAGGGAGTTTTCCCAGCCAGCTACATCCACCTGAAGAAAGCCGTCGTCACCAACCGAGGGTAAGTTTACCAAACTCTTTAACTAAACCAACCATCTCTCTCTCTCTGGTTTTACTCTTCACAGTTTAGTGACAGAAGGTAGTCATAGCTCCCCCTGCTGGAGGGAAAGTTAACTCACTCAGCTGTTCACTGTTAGAGCGTCTTCCACACACACACACACACACACACACACACACACACACACACACACACACACACACACACACACACACACAGAATCACGATCTCTTCCCTCACTCACTTCCTCCCGTGGTTTCGCTCGCCTCAGAGATGGAAAGGATCCAGATCTGTTTCTACCTCTGAAGCCCTCAAACACACCGTCTCTTTGGCACTCTGGATTTCTCTGTGAAGTAAAGCTGTGATAGAGAACTCTTAATCCCCTCACAAACACTCTTCAGCATCCTGAAACCATTTCAAACACCGTTAGGACGGTCTAAGAACACAGGCGGAGGAGCTTTGAAGCTACCACACATGAGTTAATATTTAGACTCTCCACAGCTCCGAGGCTTCGTCTCTTCTTGTAGCTGAAGACATTTAAGAGCTAATTTGATTAATTCCTGTTTTCTGTTGGGATCAGTTGTTTTTGAGTCCCATTCTCTCTAAATAAAGTATGAACCTCCTCTTTTCTGATTCTCTTCCAAGTTCATGAGTACATATTTTAATACATTTACATAATCATTGGAAAAGCCTTTTCTGTTTTTGCTAACTTATGATGAATCAGAGTTACAGAGCGTGACTCCATTTGCATAAGAGTTTTTTAATTAGAGGCAGGGAGAGTAAATTAATTGGAATTAGTGACTCCTCAACTGTTTGAAGAGGCCCTGCAGGCCAAACAGAGACTTGTTAATGCACAGAGACAGAGAGTGTTGGACTGAACCGGGCGGCTGGTGCACGATGACACATATAGTTAGAGAATACCGACCATGTGTTTGGAAATATCATGAATAAATGTGTGTGGCTGTGTTCTAAAGAGTGTGTGTTTGTGTGTCTGTAGAGAGAAAGTGTGCAGGCTTCACTGCTCTTGTTTTCATTTAGGCGCTATTTAGTGTGTAAGGAGAGAATTCAGCTGAATTAAAGGAGCACTATGTAACTCTATCCTGATATTTCTATATATATCTCTACAGTATGTCCAGAATCCCAACTCTCTCTTTTATGTATGTTCAACACGTGCTCACTCCCAGCTCATCAAATACTGCAGCTTATTGGTTTGTTGCCCTAAGCTTCAAAATAACAATCTATTAAAATCAGACCTAAAAAGAATGATGTTCATATAAGCTGTAAATGTTAAGTCTTAAATCTATAATGTGTTTATCAAGTTGCTTCAGTTTTTGAGCACCTTAAAGGAGCAGTATGTAACTCTGACCCCTAGTGTTTAAAATGGGTACTGCAGTCCAAATTCTAAACATCATAGAGAGCTGTCTCCCCCCCCCCCCCCCCCCCTCCTCACACAGGTCACCATGTGGTGGACTCTGAAGCTTCAGTGTTTATCCAGCTCTGCATGGGTCTGTAAACCTTTCTGTGTTCTAACCTCTCTCCATTTTTCAAAAGCATCTCCAACATTGATCCTAGTTTGAGCACGTTTCTGCTCGTGGAGCTTATTAGAAACATGCAGAGGCTTTTTAGGTTGGGTACAATCACTTCTATCTGAACCACTTCTCTTGCCCGCTTCCATCGCTGCAACACCTGTTGACCTGATAACTGCTCTCACATCTGGCAAACAGAGGGGCGTCCAAAACGGCCGTGTGGGGGGGGTCGCCTTAAAACCTTCTCTGGTCCAAACAAATCCAGAGCATTCAGGAGCAGAATCTAAAGTTAGAAGGAGGACATACTGGCTGCTGCATTGTTGTCAGCACTTCAACATGTTTCCTTAATGATCAGATAGTAAGATAACTTTATCATTTCACTGATTGGTGCTTTAAATAAAGCTCTGAATTAATTTCACAGCTGAAGTCTAAACAGTAAAACAATTCAGACTCAATTAGAGGATTATCTCCATTATTACAGTAAAGTCTTGAGTGACAAAATGAAACCTGACCTACTCACACACAACACACACTAAACTGAATCTGTTACTGCAGCTGTTCTGTATTTAAAGTCACAGATGGATGACGTCAGGCTTTGTCCGTTAATATTTACAGTCTGTGGGTCTGACACATACATTTTAATGTTCATAAATCTGTCTTCTCTTTCATCTTGTTGGTCTTTAAACCTCCAAACACACGGTGGGAAGAAGCTGCCAGTCATGTTCAGGGTCTGATTTGTTCAGATCATCACATTGAGACATGCACGTCTCTATATCTTTAAGTGAAACATGTTTTTTAATGTGATTTATTGATTTTAAACGGAGGTGAACGCAGATGTTCAGCAGCCTTCAGCTTCAACACTGCGTCAAGTTGTGGGGATGATGTGAAGACGACGGCCTCACCAGCTGTCTGCTTCTCTGCAGGATAAACACACTCCGAGCTGACATTTATAAATATCAGAAAACAGCACCCCCGCACTGCAGATCACACCCACAGAGACAAACAAATCAACACACACACACACACACACACACACACACACATGCTGCGTTCACAGACTCACACAAGACGCTGTCACAAACAGAACAAGCACACGTTTATAAAAGACGTTTTAAAAAACACCAACATGACGGTTTGAGGAAATCAAATCAGCGTGAAGTCCTGCATGCCCCCCCCCCCCCCCCCTCTAACATCTCCGGCTAAACAAACGTCTCCTGTTGGTGTCAGTTCCCTGAGGTGGGATTTGAAGCTCCAGTGAGCTCCGTCACCTGAGATTACTTTAAGTGTCACCCAGACTCTCATGCAGGTGTGCAGCATAAGGAAAGGTTCTGCACCAGGGAGGTTAAAGACTTTCTTTTCCCCCAGGAGGATTTTCTCTGTCGTCCATTTCTTTGTTTAACTGATGCTTGAGAATGTGCTGCAGTTTGCCTTTCCTTCAGAGTAAAACAGACTTGCTTTGTTTTGTTTCTTCCCATTGATTATACTGAAATGCAGTCGGTTTAAATATGAAAGAAGTGATGTAATGTTCTGTGCACTGAACACTCTTTTTGAATGGATGGGTCAGTCCTGGTTAACATCTCGCTTCTGAAAACAGTTAATCATAGTTTACTCTTTAAAGACGTCTTTCTCCAAACATTAAAGTAACAACAGGAATTCATTTCAGTCCACTTGGGCACCCAGCGAAGGTCTCTGAGTGTAAATGCGCTGTCTTAAAGCACACATAGTGCCGTTACGCCTCCCCATCATCAACAACGTGTGTTTGTTGACAAGCAGAACGTCTCAATAACATCAGGCGAAGAACCGTGTCCACTGACCCGGTGCACTAATATTACCAGATTTTGCACAAATACGACTCTGCTAGCGTCTACAGCCCAACGTTTGTAAACTGTTTGCATGTGGAGTTTACGCTGTAACTCACCTGTCCAACAGCATCATAGTCAGCTCAGCGTCAAGCTTCCAGCCTCCTGTTTCTGGAAGCTCTCGCCAACGTGTAAAGCATGTCGGATATTTACTCTAGTCAGATTTCTTCCTCGGTCTCTCTCTCACTTTTTTTCTCCTCTTAGCTTCATCTATCACCGTCCCGTTCCTCTTAGCCTTAGCGTCGTATCAAACAGTCCAGAGACGGGCTAACTGTCTGCTTTGTAGCTGAAGGCTGCTGTGTGAACTGGTGCAGGAAAGAAGCACTTCTCGCTAGATTAGCATGACCCGCTGCAAAAGTTACATAGTGCTGAAAACGGGCGAGCGGGCACTCTGTGGACACAAAAGAGATGCCATTCTCTGTTAAAGTTATTTTTACTGTTAGATCAAATCTGGAACTTTGGAAGATTTACTTAGTTAAATAATGTAATATACAACTTATTGCTATTATAGCATGTTTACAGTACTGTCAGTGTCTGTACCCTCGTACAGTAGTATACTGTAGATGTTAGTTTGGAAGCCCAGCGTGAACACGTGTAGATGTTTACACTGTCAGCTCACATCAATGTCACCGAGGACAAACGCCTGCTGTCCTGCACCTGACCCGCTGGTTAAAGTCATCATATGGAGTTTGATGGATCTCAGCTCTGACACCATGTTGGTTTGTGGGCTGAAGAAGAACCTGCATCTAATCCACACATTTGGATTTTTTAATATTCTCCATGGACTCAACAGAAGAACATTTTAACACATGTTTTATTAAGGTTAAATATTTACTTTTTGTTAAAGTAACTTTAGATTCTGCTCCTGAATGCTCTGGATTTGTTTGGACCAGAGAAGGTAGGCGCTTTTAAGGCAACCCACCCACACGGCCGTTTTGGACGCCCCTCGGTTTGCCAGATATGAGAGCAGTTATCAGGTCAACAGGTGTTGCAGCGATGGAAGCGGGCAAGAGAAGTGGTTCAGATAGAAGTGATTGTACCCGACCTAAAAAGCCTCTGCATGTTTCTAATAAGCTCCACGAGCAGAAACGTGCTCAAACTAGGATCAATATTGGAGATGCTTTTGAAAAATGGAGAGAGGTTAGAACACAGAAAGGTTTACAGACCCATGCAGAGCTGGATAAACACTGAAGCTTCAGAGTCCACCACATGGTGACCTGAGTGAGCATGGACTCTAGAGAGGAGGGGGGAGGGGGGAGACAGCTCTCTATGATGTTTAGAGTTTAGACTGCAGTACTCATTTTAAACACTAGGGGTCAGAGTTACATACTGCTCCTTTAAGGTGCTCAAAAACTGAAGCAACTTGATAAACACATTATAGATTTAAGACTTAACATTTACAGCTTATATGAACATCATTCTTTTTAGGTCTGATTTTAATAGATTGTTATTTTGAAGCTTAGGGCAACAAACCAATAAGCTGCAGTATTTGATGAGCTGGGAGTGAGCACGTGTTGAACATACATAAAAGAGAGAGTTGGGATTCTGGGCATACTGTAGAGATATATATATAAATATTAGGATGGAGGGGGGGGTATCTTTAAACTGATAGAGGACAGAAATGTGAGCGTGGGGAAGAGAGACATTCAAAGAGAGAGATAGGAGAAGGTTGTATATGCACGGAGGGAATACGGATGCACATTTACGCACAAAAGGAAAAATAACTATGTGAGAGAGAAGTCAGGTGAGGTGAAGGAGGAAGAGGAATGAGAGCTGGGGAGATAAAGAGTGCAGGAGGGGAAAATGATGAACGGAGACGATGGAGGAGAGCGAGAAACGAGAGAGGGGAGAGGGGAGAGAAGAATGGGAATAAGCAGGAGTGAAAAAAAATAGAAAGAGTGGATAGAGGGGGAAAAACCTGGAGAGAAGAAGAGCGCTGAGTGAGAGGGATGATGGAAATGTGCCAGGACAAAGAGAAAACTGAATGAGGGAGGGGGAAAAGGAGGGGAGGATTAGCTGGAGTGAAAAGTAGAACAGAGGAAAAGAGGAGGAGAAGTGTGACAGAAACAAGTGTAACTAATGTGGGTGAAATCAGCAGGCGGCCGGCAGCGACAGCTCAGCAGGGAGATCGGCTTATCTGGCACACTGCTTTTATTAATTAATCAGTTATGAGATGGAGGGAGGGAGAGAGAGAAGAATACGGGAGAGTAACAAGCTGAGAGTCAAAGAGAGAAGAAGAAGAGATGTGTGTGTGGTACTCCATTATTCCTGACTGCAGGGCTGAGTGACTCAGCTTTCAATTTTAGCGAACAACTCCCCGATGTTCAGAAGTCTGTAAAGAGGAGGGGGGAGAGGGTGAACAGTGATTTTTAAGGCGGGGAGGTGAGCTGAGGTCCTGTCTTCAGGTGTTACAGCAGTTCTTAGTTTGGAAACATGAGGAGGGTTAGCACGTAACCCATTACTCACTGCAGAAGAAGAAGTCTTGTAAGGCTAGTTTATTTCTGCAGCTGCTGTGTGGGTGTGTTCCTCTTTTATGTCCGTGTTTGTGTCGGGCTGCAGAGCGGTGCTGTCGCCTCACAGCGAGGAGGTTCCTGGATCGATTCCTCGGCCTTTCTGTGGCGTTGGCATGTTGTCACCGAGTGAGCAGGTCTCATAATGACGAGGTCCTGTTATTACGAGATACAGTATGGGATGTACTTGTTATTTTGGTCGATGAATACAATAAGCTTCCAAACGGGGAGGATTAGTGCTGTCACCAACTTACAATATGACTCGTAACGTTCAAACCAAGCGGCAACCTCCGGTCTTTAAAAATGAAGCCAATGCGGAAGTGCAAAATCCTGCAGTTCCTGGAGTGTCCACTAGAGGCTGGCTGCAGAAGCACAGGAAGTCACATACACACCCATTCTAAAAAGTTAAAAAGACAGTTTTTACAGCAGAGATTAACATGTTTACAGCCTGGTTCAAAAAAACAAATAGGTGTGATTCGCTCATGTCTCGATGGACACACACTGTACGGGGGGTGAATGTTTTGATGACTCATCAGTTTTGATTTGATGAAGGATAAGAGTTATTCACAATAAGGCGTGTAGCTGACCTGATTGACAGGTGGGCGCGGTGTAACGGTTTGTCAGGAGGTTTAAAACCCGCCTCAGCTCCAGCTCTCAGCCTGTCGTTAGGTTGACTGAAAGTTAGACTGAGACAGCATTTCCAGCATGGAGACCGCCATCGATGGGACTCCAGCGCCCCCTGCAGGAACAGACGGGGACGTCACTCAGGCTTCAAACATTCATATTATTATTATTATTAATACTATGGTTCAAACACATTCGACCCCCCACCAACGCACTGACCCAAAACATTACACTTCATTTTATCGTATCTAAAATGTTTTGTTTTTTGATATTATTCGGCAGAAACACGAGTCTGTAAACTCGATCGGGATCGAGTGCAGCTCTCTTTGTGGTCACAGTACCTGCAGATGAGAACGACCATTCCGAGCACACAGAGCTTCGTGGTAAACACAAATATTAGTGGGTTTGTAGCGACCCTGTTTCTCTCTCTCTTCTCTGAAGCAGTGTGCTGCTGTCTGCAGAGAGACGAGTCTCCCTCGTGTGGATCTGAATCTGATTCTCTCCCCCGCTGCTTTAACCTCGACATCACTGTCTTCATTCACTGAGGTCAAGAGTGCATGAAATGGTCGAATTACGCTGAGAGCGCCCTCTGCTGGATCACATTGCACTGATGGACTTTATATTTTGAATTTGAACGGCTCATTGCATTTCAGATGAGAACTTTCTCCCCCAGGTTTGCTTGAATGTTCGACTTTAGAATAAAATATAAAAGTGAGGATGTAATTATTCACCATTTTTTGCTCCGTTCACGAGTGTCTTTTTCTATGAGAGTGAACATTTGTTGAGATGAACTACACATCAAAGGTCCTGACATTTATATCTGAGTCTGAGGCTTCTTCACTTGTTTGTTGTTCTTCTTCTGTGGTGCAGTGGACTGTCACTCTGACACGCCTGAACACAATCCACTGTAACTCACTATTGTTGAAGCCTAACTGAATGTAAAGCAACACAATGGAGGGTCAGCGCTTTAATGAGTCTGTGTGTGTGTGTGTGTGTGTGTGTGTGTGTGTGTGTGTGAGTGTGTGTGTGTGTGTGTGTGTGTGTGTGTGTGTGTGTGTGTGTGTGTGAGTGTGTGTGTGTGTGTGTGTGTGTGTGTGTGTGTGTGTGTGTGTGTGTGTGTGTGTGTTTACTTCTGGTCTCGTGTGTTTGTGTGCTCGACACGCTGCTCGTTGTGTCTTCAAGTGGAGCTTCACTTGTTACCAGTGGTTAAACTCAGTGTCTGTGTGCGTTCCCCTCTCAGGCCTCATGAGACCGT
The DNA here is from genome assembly GCF_963584025.1 of Labrus mixtus. Taxonomy (NCBI): domain Eukaryota; kingdom Metazoa; phylum Chordata; class Actinopteri; order Labriformes; family Labridae; genus Labrus; species Labrus mixtus. Next base: position 30,730,971 of record NC_083618.1, read on the forward strand.
GGTGCCCCTCGAAGACCCCATCGTTACCGAGGTGACGTCAACGCTGCAGGAGTGGGCCTTACTGTGGAAGCAGCTCTATGTGGTGAGTGTTTTCTTACATCACGATCCTCGTGCAAACAAGCCGAGCCCAACAGGACCCGTGTCCCGTCACAACGAGTCATGTTGAGGTCATTAACCCCGACAGACCTTTGTTTGCATAATCCTGATTAAACTGATCGAATGTAAAAACTAAAGCAGCTCGAGCGGTCATGCAACAGAAGGCTCCTCTCTTTCTCATCATCTTGTTTTATTCGGACATTAATGACGCCATTCAGCTCCGTTACACTCAGTGTTAAAGGAGGTGACCCCCCCCCCCCCCCCCCCCCCCCCAGCAGCTGCTGACTCCATCTTTGTTTACATAATCCAGTTAAAAACAGTCAAAAACTAAAACAGCCAGAGCAGAACTAACACAGCTTACATAACCTTTGACCTGGTGAGTTTTATGGATATGATGAAGCAGCTGAGGATACTTTAAAGACTGACTTCAAAATATGTAGAAAAAACAAAGTAAACATCATTTATTTGATTAAAAGAAGACATAAATAAATCATAAAGTCTCTCCTGTGTAAATGTGTCTCTGAGTCATGACTGTCTACACTGAGGGAGAAGCTCGAGTCCCGCTGGCTGTGTTGTTGTCAGAGCTGTGTTTACATGGACGGGACGGCCGGCTCCTCCCCTTGTGTATAAAAGCTGTTTTAGTCAAGAACTAGAGAGAAGAAGAACATACTCACTGATTATTTGGATGTTAGTAAGAGTTTTTAGATCACGCTCATTCTGTGTCAGTTTACATGAAATGTGAAGCTACGAGCTAACTAAAGAGCGCTAACATTAGCATGCTAACACAACAATGTGAAGCTACGAGCTAACTAAAGAGCGCTAACAGTAGCATGCTAACACAACAATGCAGGACACAGCTAATGTGAAGCTACGAGCTAACTAAAGAGCGCTAACGTTAGCATGCTAACACAACAATGCAGGACACAGCTAATGTGAAGCTACGAGCTAACTAAAGAGCGCTAACGTTAGCATGCTAACACAACAATGCAGGACACAGGGGATTGCAGCTTTTGTCCGCCTCTTGCACCTAACCCCCCCCTCCCCTCCCCTCCCGCTCATTAGCGCTCGCTGTGACACTCATAAGAATAAATACTCTTGTCATGTTCTTGGAGTTCAGGCTGACAGGAGACATTCAGATGTAAAGATATGATAGAAATGTCTCTGGATGTAAATTACAGATCATTATAGAGGAGGCTGACAGTTTCATCTCTGTGCTGACACTATAAGTTTCTCTCTTACAGATGTGTTTATTCTCTCTGTCCAGGCATCATTATCTCTCTCTCTCTCTCTCTCTTCTTCTTTCTCTGTTGCACTTGTTTGCATTCATGTGTATGACATCTGTTTGTCTTTAAAGCTCTGCATGTCCTTCTTCTCTGAAATGTAAAGAGACAGAAATCTGACGTGGCTTGAATCTTGTTTCAATCAGTCACTGTCCTCTTTAGCCTCTCCTTCTTGTCCTGCTTTGTTTCCTCTTTTATTCAGACTTCTGTCTTTGCTCTGCAGCGAGGTAAAGACACAAAGACTTGTGAGGTTCTGCAGGTTTTCTGTGTCCGTGCCGACAGACGTCACATTATGTCTCAGAAAAAGCATTAATACTCTAATGTACAAATCCTGCAGACAGACGTGCTCCTGTTTGAGTGGCTGGATGAATAGACTGAGAGGTCGAGAGAGAGATGTACTTTAAGATATTTATATATATATATGATGATGACGACTGCCTTTCATGTTTGATACACGTTGTTCTTATGGAACAGTACATGTTCAGATTCATAAGATAACTTTAAAGGAGCAATATGTGGGCTCAGATGTCCTGGAGGTTAGGTCAGCCAGGTTCGAGTCCGACCTGTGGCTCCTTTCCTGCATGTCATTCCCCGCTCTCTCTCTCTCTCCTAATCTATCCACTGTCCCATTGAATAAAGGAAAAATCCCCATAATATAAATCTTTAAATTAAAGGAGCAGTATGTAACTCTGACACCTAGTGTTTAAAATGAGTACTGCAGTCTAAATTCTAAACATCATAGAGAGCTGTCCCCCCCCCTCCTCACTCAGGTCACCATGTGGTGGACTCTGAAGCTTCAGTGTTTATCCAGCTCTGCATGGGTCTGTAAACCTTTCTGTGTTCTAACCTCTCTCCATTTTTCAAAAGCATCTCCAATATTGATCCTAGTTTGAGCACGTTTCTGCTCGTGGAGCTTATTAGAAACATGCAGAGGCTTTTTAGGTCAGGTACAATCACTTCTATCTGAACCACTTCTCTTGCCCGTTTCCATCACTGCAACACCTGTTGACCTGATAACTGCTCTCATATCTGACAAACCGAGGGGCATCCAAAAAGGCCGTGTGGGGGCGTGTCTTAAAAGCGTCTACCTTCTCTGGTCCAAACAAATCCAGAGCATTCAGGAGCAGAATCTAAAGTTAGAAGGAGGACATACTGGCTGCTGCATTGTTGTCAGAGAAGCCAGCACTTCAACATGTTTCCTTAATGATCAGATAGTAAGATACCTTTATCATCTCACTCTCTACACATCTCACTGATTGGTGCTTTAAATAACGGTGAAGACAAAGAGATAAAGGGATGAAGAAAGAGAGACGATGATGTAACAGTTTCATGCTGTGGAGCTCGATAAGAAACAAGGATGCTGTGGAGCTCGATAAGAAACAAGGAGACGATATTATTCAAAAGGTTGTTGCTAATAGAGGAGGATGTTCTCACGCGATAACAAGCAATTAACCATGCTTAAAAAGCTTGTCATAATCATTTGTATTAAAGATATTATTCATTAGTTTTAGCTGATGTAAAAACCCAGGGACTCTGACTAACAGGAAACAGTGCAGTCCATCATCTGTGGAGTCTAAATAAAGATGCTGGAATTAGAAATGAATCTTTTACGTAGGCTACAGTCAGAGAGACAGGAACACAGGAGAGATGATGCAAAAGAAAGACGCTACAGCTCGAGTCACTTTATTACTCAGAAAGTAATAAGACAAGCACACAGAGTCATGTCGAGCAGGAGAGGGGGGGAAACCAGGGGAGGCAGTCCAGTGCAGGCTAACAAATGAAAATGTAAATGCCAAGAAACACTGAGAAAGGAGGAATAACTGAGGCAGGAAGAGGAACAGCAGAAATGAAACGCTTCAGAGGTGAAGCTAATCAGGCAGAGGTGAGACTAATGGCACGGAGGCGGGACTAATGAGGGCGAAGAACAAACAAGGGCAGGAAGTGAAGTGTTGCAAATGATCTCAGTGAAGATTTATAGGAAGAAGAAGAAGAGTTGAAAATAGAATAAATACAGAATCAAAGATGGCTGATTCTCACACAGTTTGTCTTATAATTGTAAATTTGTCCACCAAACATTTTTTTTATGTAAGTTGCAGAAAAAGTTTGATGCTAAAGCTCGTGACACTCTGCTTCATGAGCATTCCTGTTTTCATTTGAATTCATTTTAGTAGTAACCCTAACCCTGTAGTGTTCCAAATCGGTCTTGGTGGGGCGCTGGTGGTGCAGTGGTTAGAGCTTCCCCATGTATGGAGGCTTTGCTCCTCCAAGCGGGTGGCCCGGGTTAGAATCCAGCCTGTGGCTCCTTTCCCGCATGTCAATCCCCCCTCTCTCTCTCTCTCTCTCTCTCTCTCTCTCTCCCTCTCTCTCTCCCTGATTTACGACTCTATCTACTGTCCTATCTCTACATTAAAGGCACAAAAAGCCCAAAAATAAATCTTTAAAAAAAATTAAAATAAATAAAATCGGTCTTGGTCTCGAGACCATTATTTGAAGGTCTCGGTTTCGTCTATGAATTGAAAGCATCTTTAGATCTTCTGAGATCTTCTCGTCTCAGACTGGGCAGACTCATGATTTGAATTCCAGACCGTTCAAGACCACCACGGACAGACTGCTTTTACACGTCATCACGTCTTGGTCCTGATCCCTAAATGTCTTGGTCTTGTCTCAGTCTCGGCGCTCTCTGGTCTCGGGTATGTCTTGGTCTCGGTTAGTGTGGTCTTGACTACAACGCTACACTTTCAAACAGCCTGTATTAAAAAAGAGAACATGATTCTAAACACTGACATTAAATGCATGTACTGTATGGATGCACGTTAGATATTGTCACACAGCCTCTGCAGCTCTCCCTCTCACATCCACACAGATGATGCATACATGCACACACTGATATACTTCATATATATGTGTGTGATATACTTCATATATATATGTGTGATATACTTCATATATATATGTGTGTGTGATATACTTCATATATATATATGTGTGTGTGATATACTTCATATATATATGTGTGTGTGATATACTTCATATATATATATGTGTGTGTGATATACTTCATATATATATATGTGTGTGTGATATACTTCATATATATATGTGTGTGTGATATACTTCATATATATATATGTGTGTGTGATATACTTCATATATATATATGTGTGTGTGATATACTTCATATATATATGTGTGTGTGATATACTTCATATATATATGTGTGTGTGATATACTTCATATATATATGTGTGTGTGATATACTTCACACATGGTGATCTACAACACATTCACACATGGATGAACTCAACGAGTGCAGACACACGTCAATGTGCTGAAGTCTCTGAAAATGGATGTTCGGTGGCACCAAAGCCTCCAGAGGTGACGAATGCAGCAGAGCAGAAAGACAAAGACACACACACACACACACACGCACACACACTGACTATCTGTCAAGGGAGAAACACACACACACACACATTAATGCACATAGGAATACACACATGTTCATTATGTGTGTGTGTGTGTGTGTGTGTGTGTGTGTGTGTGTGTGTGTACTTTGCTGTTCCTCTTTGTGATCACACTCATCCTGTCGCTCTCTCTCCAGAGTATTGTGTGTGAGGATTTTTGTGCAGAGCCACGGGACATGCAGACATTACTGGATTTGTGTGTGTCTGTCTATATATACATGAGGGCTGTCAAACCATGTACATTTTAAATTTGCAATAATCTCTAAATTGTAATAGTTAATCAGGATTCATCACATTTTTAATTGTATTTTTGAAATTACATATTTTTGCGTTCTAAAATAAAAGTTGTTGGGCTTTTATTTTGAAGGTTTGTCCTGCCTTGAAATGATAACAGAACAATTATTGGGACTCTTTTCTCTCATCTTCTTCTTCCATCTGTTTTCCGTTACTCTTTCACCCTTCCTTCCTTTCTCCTACATTTTTTTTTTCAAAATTTCCCAATTTTCTCCGTCTCTGTTGTCTCTCCCAAGCTGATGTTGAAGGAGATAAGACTGAAAGTGTATATCTGAGTGTGTGTGTGTGTGTGTGTGTGTGTGTGTGTGTGTGTGTGTGTGTGTGTGTGTGTGTGTGTGTGTGTGTGTGTGTGTGTGTGTGTGGGCGGGATGGATGTGTGAACAGGAAGGAGGAGAGCGAGTGGTGACAGGGGAACAATGATTGAAGGATGTGAAGACGGGGATGAACGCAGAGGGAGATGTTTCTCTGCAGTGAAATGTGCAAACAAGTTTGTGTGGATGTACAGTACACGTGTGTGTGTGTGTGTGTGTGTGTGTGTGTGTGTGTGTGTGTGTGTGTGTGTGTGTGTGTGTGTGTGTGTGTGTGAAGCCAGGATGAGAGATAGAAATGATGGAGGGGGGCTGACAGTCAGTGGGAGGAGGCCGTCTTCGTCCGTCTCTTTTAGCTTCACAATAAACAGACGTATTCATATTTTCAGTTTGACTCTTTGTGATGCACGAGGCTAATGTTTGCTGAAGAGGACTCTGATTGATTAGTGATTAGACTTGAATTCATCATTTCTTTAGCTCAGATTCTGTCAGTGTTACTGTATGTTTACGACAGCGGGTGATCTGATCCTCGTCTCCCCTGCAGACCTTTGCAGTCATTTTCTGTGTCGGTTGATTGACGGCTTTTTGCGCTGATGCTAACAGCTAACAGTGTTGAAACATCACCCCTGGTTGTGGCCTTTGACACACATTTCTCTGTGTTACTGTGTCTCTGTGTCGTCGGTTCTTAAGGATTAAATACGAGGGAGGTGTGTTTTGTAGAGTCAGTACTGAAGATCAGTGTCTGGGTTTACACGGTATACAAGTCAACTTACCACAACCTTCAAACATCATCTTGAATTTAGAGCTGATATCCAACACTAAGAAGAGTTGCTGGTTGAAATGGAAAATAAAAACATCCTCTGGTGTTGAAAAATTAAGCCGAAGTGTAAAATCCTGCAGTTCCTGGAGTGTCCACTAGAGGCTGGCTGCAGAAGCACAGGAAGTCACATACACACCCATTCTAAAAAGTCTGTTTTTACAGCAGAGATGAACATGTTTACAGTCTGGTTCAAAAAACCAAATAGGTGTGATTAGCTCATGTCTCGATGGACACACACTGTACGGGGGGTGAATGTTTTGATGACTCATCAGTTTTGATTTGATGAAGGAGAAGAGTTATTCACAATAAGGCGTGTAGCTGACCTGATTGACAGGTGGGCGCGGTGTAACGGTTTGTCAGGAGGTTTAAAACCCACCTCAGCTCCAGCTCTCAGCCTGTCGTTAGGTTGACTGAAAGTTAGACTGAGACAGAATTTCCAGCATGGAGACCGCCATCGATGGGACTCCAGCGCCCCCTGCAGGAACAGACGGGGGACGCCATCGATGGGACTCCAGCGCCCCCTGCAGGGACAGACAGGGGACGCCATTGATGGGACTCCAGCGCCCCCTGCAGGAACAGACAGGGGACGCCATCGATGGGACTCCAGCGCCCCCTGCAGGAACAGACAGGGGACGCCATCGATGGGACTCCAGCGCCCCCTGCAGGAACAGACGGGTTAATGTTGATTTCACTCCCAAACTTTAGTCAGAATTTACACACAGCCGGTGCAGCAGGTCTCGTGTCTCTACGGCTGCAGAAAAGCCTAAAATGGCTTTTTTTATGATAACAATGCTGCTTTAAAAAACATGACCCTGCTGGTATTTGTTCAGGTTTCTTGGTGGTTTTGGTGCAAACAGTCCGACCAGGTTAAAGGAGTTAAATGCATAACGCCATCCTGTTCTGACATGGTCACACTTTGACTCGTCGGCCCGAGCAGGGTGAACCGAGGTGTTGTTTCTAAGCCCAGAGAGAATACAGGAGTTTGTTTTCTCCCTCTCTCGTCTGTGTCTCCTGGGTCTGCTCTCCCTCTTTCTATCTTTATGTTCACTCAAACATCACACGCTGGATTTCAAGGCTCTCTGTGGGCAGCAGCCTCAGGATATATGAGCCCTGCTGTCAGACATCTTTATCATCAAGCTCACTGTATATCTTCAGTGTACACACCTCAGCTCCCTGCACACTCTCTCTAACATCACCAAAGTGGAGTGGAGCTCGCTCGCTCGCTGCTGCAGACTGGCCCGTGGGTGGGTGGGCGACTGAAAGAGAGAGAGAGAGGGAGGGGGTGGAGGGGGGGTGTGAGAGGAGAGATGAAGAAAGATGAGAAAGATGGAGACTGAGGGAGCAGGTCAGAGGAAGGAGGGAGACCGCAGAAGGTTTAGGTAAAGCAGCGAGAGAGAGAGAGGTAGTGTTTCTACGGCACGTTGTGACTGGATCTCAAGTCGTCTGAAGGCTGTGATTTTCTTGTCGTCTGCCGCTTTGGAGTGCTTTGTAGCGGCTTGGCAGAGCTAGAATCAAAAGAAAGAAAACAGGAGGAAGGCGAGGAGATAAACGAAGTGGATTTATCATCCTGTAACACCTGTAAGTATCTGAAAACATCTCAGCAGTGTGTGTGTCATTTTCAAATCAGATCTTCTGTCATTCTGTGTGTGTGTGTGTGTGTGTGTGTGTGTGTGTGTGTGTGTGTGTGTGTGTGTGTGTGTGTGTGTGTAATTGAGTTTAAAACAGAGTCAAAGTGTGTTTTTGTGCACACTTGTGGATTTCAGCTTTGCTCCATAATGTAAGAAAACAAAGCTGTGTGTTTCTGTCTGTTCAGGATCTATAGACTCCAGTAAGTGCACTGTCATATATTCACCACGGTGACTCACCCATCGTTGCCAAGGAGACGAGGCCATTGTTGGCGTACAGTAGCTGTTGTTGCCTCAGTGGAAAGTGTCTGAAAAGCTACTGATTCTGTTTTTATGTCTCAGCTCAGTGCGTTAAGTTCTTCTTTTCATCATTTACAAAACAATCAAATCTTTCTCAACAGTAACGAGGAATCTGTCTCTGAGGAGTCTCTTTGTCATTATTAATGACTAACTGATGTACATTTGTTTTAATAAACTGCTCAGTTCACACACACATCCCTCACTGAGGATATGTAGTTTTATTCATCAGTTTGTCTCTGTGTTTGAATATAAAAGGTAAGATTTCTGTACACTGCGGCCCTGTCCAAATATCCACACTTCCACCCTTGTGCCCTTCATTGCGTGTTCTCGCTTAGGGTGCGAGACAGCAGGGTGTCATAATGTTTCCCAAGTTCTCTTGGCTTCTCATGAAGATGCAAAAATACCTTTCTTTCTCTTACAAGCAGAGAGCAGAAGAGATGACGTCATCGACACTGACATCTCTTCAGTGTGCCTTCATTTTATTCATTTCTTTTTGGGCTTTTTGTGACTTTAATGGAGAGACAGGACAGTGGATAGAGATGGAAATCAGGAAGAGAGAGAGTAGGGAATGACGTGGGAAAGGAACCACAGGCGGGATTTGAACCTGGCCCGCCCGCTTAGAGGACCAAGGCCGCGTGCACTAACCACTGCTCCACCAGCGCCTTCATTTTTTGTGATTAAGAACAAGAAAGTATCCAATATGTGCCTCAGACTTCAATTTATGTTGTCGTCGATACTGTTTGATTTTTACTAGTAACTTATTGAAGTTTAAAATTCTGTTACCATGACAACCCTCCAAACGTTGTTAAAGCTGTCTTTAACTTTTCTTCGTTACTTGTACGATCTGGGCTGCTCTGTCCGTCTGTCTTCATGTCGACGGGCAGAGATTAATCCACAAATCTAACTTTGTACAGAAGAAGATAAACTTGATGAAGCTGATTGTCTCTTTCAGTCAGAGAGCAAACTGTCCTTCTTCTGTTCACCTCTTGAACGCCACACAGCACGCCGCCCCGACCGGCTGGCACCCCCGACATCACATCCTGTTTCTGGCTTTGCAGTGTGTTAGAGAGCGTGTGTATCTGTGTGTTTGTGGTTCACACTAGGTCACGGCCGAGTTTTAGAGTTTGCACCAAGCACAGGACTCACATATTGCTCTCTGTGTGACGCTTCACTCCCGCTAGAAGAGCTTCCTTCACCAAACTCTGCGACAGCTTGGAGGAAGTGGTGTCCAAGACCTCACGAGTCTTAATGAAGGGCAAAGTTTACCTCCCTGCACTTTACTGAATATTTATTTACACCTTTAGTTCAGTGTCTGGACTCATCGAAGTTCTCAAAGTCTCAGGAAAAAAAGACAATAAAAAAGTTTTATTAAACTGTTTAGAGGCAGAATAAGGAGACAAAGGTCCATGAACCATTTGAAAAATCAAAACAACAGAAAACAGGAACATGACAACTGTAAGAGAAAAATACAGTCTGTACGAATGAAGTCTGGTTTATTTTAAGGAAGAATGATCGACATGTTCCACTTAAATATATCAAAGATCCAGTCTGTCCTGTGTAAATGTGTCTCTGAGTCCTGACTGTCTACAATGAGGGAGAAGCTCGAGTCCCGCTGGCTGTGTTGTTGTCAGAGCCGTGTTTACATGGACGGGACGGCCGGCTCCTCCCCTTGTGTATAAAAGCTGTTTTAGTCAAGAACTAGAGAGAAGAAGAACATGCTC
>NC_083618.1:30748378-30756312 GCF_963584025.1 Labrus mixtus
CAGCTGCTGTAAATAACAACAGTGTGCAGTTTGTGTGTCCTGTACCTCGGTGTTGTGTCGGCTGGGTTCAACTCTGTGAAACACTCGGGGCTTTATTGCTGACTCTTGTGCTGCTGCGTTGAATTAAAGGAGCTCCCTCAGGAACAGAGAGTGTATGCTGCCAAGTCAAAGTTTACAAAGTTCATAGATACTCTAAATGCACCTCTATGAGCTGAACACGGGGAAGGAATCAAACATAATGGACTGGATTAATGATGCAGCATATTGTACCACACAATACAGAGAGATAAAAGGTGTACAGTATGATGTAGGGGAACTCTGAGCAGTCTCAAAGTACAGTAATATTCCTTTATCTTGTACCTATATGTGTTATTGTTTGTTGTATTCCTGTGTTGTGGAGCTGTTTCTTTCTCTGTTTTTCCAGCTGAAATTTAAAAAAATCAATTCATTCATTTCATTTTTTGAAAACATAAGCTCTATGCCTTTTTAGAGTTTAGTGTTTGCCATTTCAGTGTTTACTTTTTGGGGGGTTTTTGGGCTGTTTTATTATTGTCTGTTTGTTTGTGTGTTCATTTTATTGTTGTTTAGTTAGTTGTTTGTTTGTTTGGTCAGTTGGTTGATTGACGTGGTTGTTTTTTTTGTTAATATAGTATATAGTTGGTTGTTCTGTCGGCTGGTTAGTTGATGTGGTTGGTTGGATGGTTGATTCATTGGTTTCATTGCTAATGTTTTGTTTTGTTGGTTTATTGTTTTTCAGGTTGTTTTATTTGTTTGGATGGTCTGTCGGTTGATTGGTTCATTTCCTTGTTAATTTGTTTAGTTGATCAGTTGGTTGTGTGGTTGGTTGTTTTTTTTGTTTGGTTGGTCAGTTGATTCTTTGTTTGTTTGGTTGTTGGTTATCTGATATCTCAGGTGTTATATCCATCTTGTATATATTTTAAGAAGGTTTTTTATTAGAGCTGGGTATTGTCCACAACCTCACAATTCAATTAGATTTTGATTCTTTGGGTCACGATTCGATATTGATCAATATGCTTCGATATCGGTTCAATATTACACATAGATGAGAGAAATACCCAGATACCTCATCACAGTACCTTCTTATATTTATTAAATAATTATGTGTTTGTAAAGGTTTAAAGCAAACTGACTCAAAAAAGTATTTTATCGTTGCATTTTTCTTTAATAAACAAAGAATAAAACATTAAAGTACAGTATGATATAAAGTGCACATTTGTGCCTGACCTGAATTCACAGCACCCACAGTGCCCCCTAGTGGAGAGGGGTGTCATTACAAAATCGATTTTCAGGATAATTATACTGATTAGAGCTCTCAAGAACAGCTGTTGTGCTGTGCTGTGCTAGGCTGTGCTGTACTGTGCCTCTGGTCACTTCATGTCGGCAACTCTGGTCACTTCCTGTCCGCACCTCTGGTCACTTCCTGTCAGCACCTGTGTGTCTGGTCAGACTCAAAGCTGTTCCCTTATTTCTCGATCCTTGCTTGTGTTGTACTTACTCTCTGATGTTTGTCGCTTTGGATAAAAGCGTTTGCTAAGTGAAATATAAAATTGTATATGATTGTAGTGTGACCTCTCAGGTTAATAAATGTAAACTTTTGCAGTTAAAATATCTTCAATCTAGAAAACAAAAAAACGTTCCGGGGCGTGGTTAAACTGTCATCATTTGGGATGAAATCTGTAACTAGATGAAGTAAAGTGTTTTATAACTGTGTCTTTGTTGACTTATTATAAAAAGGGATGTAATGGATGTATAATTAATGAAAATCATGACAGTGTTCTTTTGTCTGTGCTTTCAGATGATGTGTAAAAGCTTGCTCTCTAATAGATGTTCCTGCATCTTTAATGATCGCCTGCTGGTGCAGAATTTAAAACTGAACCCTCTCAGAGTGTGTATCAAAGAGCATTAGTGTGTGTCCACTGGGCTTCTCCTTAAAACAAATGATAAACAGATGCTGAGGGGGGCTGCTGTGCATGACTTTTCTTGTTGCTAGGCAACTAGTGGAGATCCATTTGAAATCCTTTGGCAGAGTTTGGCTAAAAAGTTGTAATATTTTTAAACTTCGATGCTAAAAAAAATACTCATCACTGTCGAGACACTGCAGCAGACTCCTCGACTGGAAGAGAGGCCGAGTTGTGAGAGAGAGAGACCGAGCTGAGAGAGAGGCCGAGCTGTGAGAGAGTCAGAGCTGAGAGAGAGGCCGAGCTGAGAGAGAGGCCGAGCTGAGAGAGAGAGAGGCCGAGCTGAGAGAGAGACCGAGCTGAGAGAGAGGCCGAACTGTGAGAGAGGCCGAGCTGAGAGAGAGAGAGACCGAGCTGAGAGAGAGGCCGAGCTGTGAGAGAGAGAGGCCGAGCTGAGAGAGAGGCCGAGCTGAGAGAGAGAGAGACCGAGCTGAGAGAGAGGCCGAGCTGTGAGAGAGAGAGGCCGAGCTGTGAGAGAGGCCGAGCTGAGAGAGAGAGAGACCGAGCTGAGAGAGAGGCCGAGCTGAGAGAGAGGCCGAGCTAAGAGAGAGGCCGAGCTGTGAGAGAGTCAGAGCTGAGAGAGAGGCCGAGCTGAGAGAGAGGCCGAGCTGAGAGAGAGGCCGAGCTGTGAGAGAGAGAGGCCGAGCTGAGAGAGAGGCCGAGCTGTGAGAGAGAGAGACCGAGCTGTGAGAGAGGCCGAGTTGTGAGAGAGAGAGGCCGAGCTGAGAGAGAGGCCGAGCTGTGAGAGAGGGAGGCCGAGCTGAGAGAGAGGCCGAGCTGTGAGAGAGGGAGGCCGAGCTGAGAGAGAGGCCGAGCTGAGAGAGAGGCCGAGCTGTGAGAGAGTCAGAGCTGAGAGAGAGGCCGAGCTGTGAGAGAGGCCGAGCTGTGAGAGAGGCCGAGCTGAGAGAGAGAGAGGCCGAGCTGAGAGAGAGGCCGAGCTGTGAGAGAGGCCGAGCTGAGAGAGAGAGAGGCCGAGCTGAGAGAGAGAGAGACCGAGCTGAGAGAGAGGCCAAGCTGTGAGAGAGGCCGAGCTGTGAGAGAGGCCGAGCTGAGAGAGAGAGAGAGGCCGAGCTGAGAGAGAGGCCGAGCTGTGAGAGAGGCCGAGCTGAGAGAGAGAGAGGCCGAGCTGAGAGAGAGGCCGAACTGTGAGAGAGGCCGAGCTGAGAGAGAGAGAGACCGAGCTGAGAGAGAGGCCGAGCTGAGAGAGAGAGAGACCGAGCTGAGAGAGAGGCCGAGCTGTGAGAGAGGCCGAGCTGTGAGAGAGGCCGAGCTAAGAGAGAGGCCGAGCTGTGAGAGAGTCAGAGCTGAGAGAGAGGCCGAGCTGAGAGAGAGGCCGAGCTGAGAGAGAGGCCGAGCTGTGAGAGAGAGAGGCCGAGCTGAGAGAGAGGCCGAGCTGTGAGAGAGAGAGACCGAGCTGTGAGAGAGGCCGAGTTGTGAGAGAGAGAGGCCGAGCTGAGAGAGAGGCCGAGCTGTGAGAGAGGGAGGCCGAGCTGAGAGAGAGGCCGAGCTGTGAGAGAGGGAGGCCGAGCTGAGAGAGAGGCCGAGCTGAGAGAGAGGCCGAGCTGTGAGAGAGTCAGAGCTGAGAGAGAGGCCGAGCTGTGAGAGAGGCCGAGCTGTGAGAGAGGCCGAGCTGAGAGAGAGAGAGGCCGAGCTGAGAGAGAGGCCGAGCTGTGAGAGAGGCCGAGCTGAGAGAGAGAGAGGCCGAGCTGAGAGAGAGAGAGACCGAGCTGAGAGAGAGGCCAAGCTGTGAGAGAGGCCGAGCTGTGAGAGAGGCCGAGCTGAGAGAGAGAGAGAGGCCGAGCTGAGAGAGAGGCCGAGCTGTGAGAGAGGCCGAGCTGAGAGAGAGAGAGGCCGAGCTGAGAGAGAGGCCGAACTGTGAGAGAGGCCGAGCTGAGAGAGAGAGAGACCGAGCTGAGAGAGAGGCCGAGCTGAGAGAGAGAGAGACCGAGCTGAGAGAGAGGCCGAGCTGTGAGAGAGGCCGAGCTGTGAGAGAGGCCGAGCTGAGAGAGAGAGAGGCCGAGCTGAGAGAGAGGCCGAGCTGTGAGAGAGGCCGAGCTGAGAGAGAGAGAGGCCGAGCTGAGAGAGAGTCAGAGCTGAGAGAGAGGCCGAGCTGTGAGAGAGGCCGAGCTGAGAGAGAGTCAGAGCTGAGAGAGAGTCAGAGCTGAGAGAGAGGCCGAGCTGTGAGAGAGGCCGAGCTGTGAGAGAGGCCGAGCTGTGAGAGAGGCCGAGCTGAGAGAGAGGCCGAGCTGTGAGAGAGGCCGAGCTGTGGACACGAAGCTTGAGAAATGATCTTATTTGAACCTGATTCGACAGGAAAACTTCCTTTAACACGATCCATGTTTAAATAAGCTTTTCTACATGATCACAGACAAGAGACATGAAGATGGAGTCTGTGTTCTTACCACTGAGATGTTTATTGTTCTGTGATAAGAAGTAAAACACTTTTTAAAAGAACAAATAACTTCAATTTATCTGTAGAGTGACACGCCCCCTGCACACAAGATGATGATTTCTCAGAGATACAGATCAACCTGTGTTTTAAGACTTCTCAGAGAGAGGCAGAAACAGTCAGAGTGAACGGACAGAGGCTAAAGAATAAAGAGGAAAAGAGTCTGTGAAGGCATGGACTTCAATACTCGTGCATTATTGTGTGTTTGCAACGATTGAAGCATGCTTGAACACCTGTATGCACAGCTGGTGTACGTTTGTATATGAAGCCGTTGTATTCATATTCCACATGCTGTATAGTCCATTATATATGAGCGTTATAGAGTGAGGGTTCAGTAAAGACCCTACACAGTGTGTATGTATGTGTGTGTGTGTGTGTGTGTGTGTGTGTGTGTGTGTGTGTGTGTGTGTGTGTGTATGTGTGTGTATGTATGTATGTGTGTGTGTGTGTGTGTGTGTGTGTGTGTGTGTGTGTGTGTGTGTGTGTGTGTGCATGTGTGTGTGTGTATGTATGTGTGTGTGTGTATGTGTGTGTGTGTGTGTGTGTGTGTGTGTGTGTGTGTGTGTGTGCATGTGTGTGTGTGTATGTATGTGTGTGTGTGTATGTGTGTGTGTGTGTGTGTGTGTGTGTGTGTGTGTGTGTGTGTGTGTGTGTGTGTGTGTGTGTGTGTGTGTGTGCATGTGTGTGTGTGTATGTATGTGTGTGTGTGTATGTGTGTGTGTGTGTGTGTGTGTATGTGTGTGTGTGTGTGTGTGTGTGTGTGTGTGTGTGTGCATGTGTGTGTGTGTATGTATGTGTGTGTGTGTATGTGTGTGTGTGTGTGTGTGTGTGTGTGTGTGTGTGTGTGTGTGTGTGTGTGTGTGTGTAATTTTCTGCCTATCTAGCTCTGCTGCCAAGAACTGAATGGACGTTTAAACCAGCTGCCAGCTGCTGAAGGCCTGTGGGGTAAATTAGAGGGCTAAGAATAGAACGAGCTACAGGAGGAAGTGTGTGTGTGTGTGTGTGTGTGTGTGCGCTCGCTCTCACCTGTTTATACACTAGCTGTCCTACCTCAGCTGAATCATGGGACCGTTGACCGGTCTAATTGGAAGAGGACTTCAGAGGAGCTGGGTTTTGAGGTTCAGAGTCTTGCGAGTGTTTCAGGGTTCATTAGACAATCATCACGTTTAGATGAGCTCCGAAAATGTGATTAAGATGATAATGGGGCTGCATGCAATATTTCATTACATCCTCAATAAGTATTTTTAATGGAAGAGTCAGATTAAGTCCTCTGAACTCAAGCCAACATCTTAAACTGCTTTTTAATTTCAAAATAAGAGTCCAAATATTAAATATTAAAAGCAGAAAAACTGCTCATCTTTAAATGTTCATTTCTTACTTGGTTAATTACTGAAACATAACGGCACATCAGAGTTATTTTCGTTGAACTAATTTAATTTACAAATGGATTTTCCATCCTCATAACTTTCAGAATAAATCTGGAAAAACATCAGTCATGCAAACATTTTAAGACTCTGAAGTTTTCAGCTTTATTAACTGAGCTGCAGATCAAACAGAGCTACATGTTTCACACTCTGACAACAAGAAAGGTGAACACGAGGAGAAAACAAACATAGACTCTCTTCTCTCAGCACTGGAGAGCAGCCCTCACCTGGCAGCCCTACAGCGTTCTGCCTCCCCCAGGAAGACTTTTAGGGTGGTACACTTGACCCCAAAGTCCTGTTCATTTGATCAGTGTGAACACAAACGTACCGTACTCAGGTACTGTGCCCGCGGGAGATGTGAGAGCATCCATACCCAAACAAGGAAGTGGACTTTATGAAGTTACTGCTCCTGATGATTCAATAAACATTGTTTCCGTGCGACAGGGGCCCGTTTCATCCACTGAGCTATGACTTCTTTGTTTTTGTTTCTGTGGTATGGGAACAGGCATCGATAATGTTTGACTTTTACTGGTATCATATAAAAGTTTAAAAATCTGGTATCACGACCTTTAACTCATATCTTAACTTCTGAGGACTGTCCAGAAGTCAAACAGAGCCTGAAAGAAAGAATCTCTTTACTCTTTGAGTTTTGAGGCATTTCTTGAAGGAGGTGAGTGTCGGGGAGTCTCTGATGTTTTTTGAGATTGAGTTCCAGAGGGTGGGAGCAGCAATGGAGAAAGCCCTGTCCCCCCAGGACCGATAGTTTGTCCTGCAGGGGGGGGGACAGGAGCTTTGCATACGCAGACCTGAGAGTGCAGGTGGAGGAGCTCAGACAGGTAGGGGGGAGCCAGGTTGTGAAGGGCTTCATTGTAAAGTAATGTTGTCTTAGACACCTCGTGTGTGAGACTCTCTGAAGGTGGGTTGGTCTCTGTAAAAGTGTTGGTTGATAAAAAGCTGTGATCTCTGTGTTTCTCTGATTACAAGCCAAATCATGTTGGCTCGGCTCTGACTGTCTCTGTGAGGCTAAATGAGACTAAGCTTGTAAAACAATGGACACATTCACCTCAGCGCTGTTACAGTGGGAGTAGAGACTGTGTGAGTGCCAGAGCCTTACTCAGCGTCTTCACCGAGCACACCATGTTAATGAAGAGTGCTGAACAACAGAAAGTAATCTCTCTCTCTCTCTCTCTCTCCCCCCCCTCTCTCTCTCTCTCCTCAGAAACACAAAGTGGATCTGTTCTACAAGGTCCGCCACGTGATGATGGAGCTGATCGACCTGAGGAGGCAGCTGCTGTCGGGTCACCTGACGCAGGACCAGAGCCGAGACGTCAAGAGGCACATCACCGTCAGACTGGACTGGGGCAACGAGTGAGACCACACACACATACACACACACACACACACACACACACACACACACACACACACACACACACACACACACACACACACACACGTACATGCTGACATCATCACAAGGTTCATTATAGAATTGTAAGTGTTCAAAGAGTCCTTTGTTCATGGGGGGGGGGGGCTCCAAGGGGGCTGAACTAGTGCGAAAAAATAAACATGTTCTGGTCGTCCTCTGCTTACAGTAAGACTTTTAGTTTGTCATTCACGGGTAGAGAAAGCGTTGTTACTGTTCACCGAGGGTTTACCTGAAAGGTCGGCCGTCTGCAGGTGAAATGAGATTCTGATTGAACAGGAGGAAATGTACATGAAAAATATCCCCAGAGGCCACGTCTGAAATGACTTTCATATACTGTGTGTGTGTGTGTGTGTGTGTGTGTGTGTGTGTGTGTGTGTGTTTGTGTTCCTGTGTATCAGGAGGCATGTCCAGACTTTTTTACCTGGGGGGCCCACTGGGGGAAATTACTTACGCAGGGGGGTGCATGACGTTTTGTAGGCACACGTCTAATTACATTTTTTTACTGTTTCTATATGGGACAGCTGTAGCTAAGAGTCGGTCGTTTCCCAACCAGAACATCAGGGGTTCGATCCCTGGCTTCTGCAGCCACATGTCCGATGTGTCCGTGGGGGAGACACTTTAACCCCGAGCTGCTCGCTCTGCCTCTGCGGTGT
>NC_083618.1:30761512-30774012 GCF_963584025.1 Labrus mixtus
AGATCCACGAGAACATCATCCGCAAGTCCAGCACCAAATACACGGCTCCGAGCACCAACTACGGTATGATGTCAGAGAGTGTGTGTGTGTGTGTGTGTGCTTTGACTATGACCTGAAATAGAATCAACATGAGCATTCAAATCTGAGTTTTGAATTGATTTACTGATATGCGTGCAGAGCAGATACATTTATACAAAGACTCACAGCTATCAGCTGTTCAAAGTTGAGAGGCTGAACCACACACACACGCACAAACAGGATCCTGTGGACGTGCACTGATGGAGAGATGAGTGAGGGGGCTGCCTAAAACGAGCGCTCCTGAGCTGGTGGGGGGTTCGGTGCCTTGCTCAAGGGCATCTCTGCGATTCTCAGGAAGTGAACTGACACCTCTCCAGCTACCAGAACAAATTCCAGACTTGATCTGCAGCGGGACTTGAGCTGGTCTAAGTCCCTACAGACTGAGAAACTGCGGTCCTGAAAGAAGAGGAAATGTTTTGTTCCTGCTTCAATACATTAATGATAATGTGACGGTGGCCCTGAAGGGTCAAACTACAACAACATTTCACAAAACACAACTCAGCTGTTTAGTGTTAGAAGCTCAACTTTTCTAAAATAGATTTTTGTTTCTGAAGGTTGTTGGTTCCAAAATGTTGTGTTTTGACCCTTTAAGGCCACCGTACCATGAACTTACCTGTTCCTTTAAACAGGTTTGGTGCTTTGCGTGTCCCTGCTCGCCTTCTCTTCTTTTTTTCTCTTCTATTACAGTCACCTTTTTCCCTCTGAGTGACTCTCAGTGCAGAGCGTTGGTGACGGCTGGTCCTGCATTAGTAATGAGGCGACACAGAGCTCACACAGTCAGTCCCCAAAACAAACACAACAAACGTCCCAGGAGCGCCTCGCTCAGCCTGACGAGCAGCACGCTCTCTGACTGACGCACACGTCATCACTCCACGTCCGCCTGGAAATCTTCTTAATTGGTGTCACTGCAGGGATCTGTCATCCTCTCGTCTTACAGATCTTTGAACTCTCACCGCCATGAAAGTTTTTCTCTTTAATATGGAGATGGAGTTTAGAGATTTGCCAGAAAGAAGGTGTGAGGGATTATTTCTTCCTAGAGATGTAAATTTATCTCAGAGATATCCAACAGAGCCCTCCTGGTTACAGGATTATAGATTTATCTAAAGGGGGGTTCAGAGGTCACCTGACCCTAAAGTCCGGTTCATTTGATCATTGGGAACACAAACTTACTGACCTCTGTGCCCGGGTCTGCTTGAAGAAGTGACCTCAGGCTGAGTCATGCATACTCGAGCATGATACACTCAACATGTGAACGTAACCGTGCCTCAAGCAAGGACGAAGTCTGCAGTCAGTGAGAAGAGATCACTCGTCTCCTGTCTCTTCAAAATAAAACTTTGTATCCTCGCAGCACGAGCTCATTTCATCCTCTGATCTGTCCGTAGATGTTGAAGTAAGAAGAGGGTCGTTGTTTTCTCCTCATGGCTCCGTCTGTTCTCCGTCCCTGCAGGTCTGATCATCTCTCTGCAGCTGCTCAGAGGAGACATGGAGCAGGTCCGCAGAGAGAACCCTCTCATCTTCAGCAGAGGGGTGGCCATCACGCGTAAACTGGGCTTCCCTGATGTCATCATGCCAGGTGAGTCGCCCGTCACAGCAGGAGGAGGAGGAGGCGGCGGCGTCCCCCTCGACCTTTCATTGACATGATGACACTGAATCACAGTTTAATGGAAGACGAGGGGAGGAAATGGAAGATTGAATCTTTTCATTTGCTCCTGTATGGACTTAAATATTTAATCTTAGTCATTCTGACTCGGCCCTAAAAATAAAAGCATCCAGGGAGAGGATGTGTTATTATTTTGTTTACGAGTCTGAGTCAATAAAATATCAAATGTATTTAAGATTAAATGTGTGTGTGCGTGTGTGTGTGCGTGTGTGTGAGAATGTGTGGACGCTGCAGTATCAGAGGAATGAGGCCATACATCATGGTGAAGGAGCGACTGGATTTACATGCAGAGCATCAGTCAGTTCAGTTCAGCTGCTCGGTGAAACACGAGCTGCAACAGAGAACGTCTGACGGTGTGTCTTCTGCAGATTAAGAAAAGGTCAAAGAGACGCTGTGAGGACGAGTCAGTGTGCTGTAGTTTGTCAGGTTTCTCTTAAAGGACCCTGCTGCAGGTCAAAAAGCACTCAGCACTTTACATCAGAGGATAGATGATAGTAAGTCTTTTTATTTCTCACAACAGCAACTACCAAGTTCCTCCCCCACATAGGAAATAGAATCCCTCCAAATTAAAAGCAAGTTTAAAAAGGAAGGTGTTCCCCGTGTGCAGAGGTTGTGGTCCTCATAGTGGCGGCCGTGGGTTTGGGTCTGACCTTGAACCTTTGCTGCATGTCGTCTCTCCCTCTCTCTCCTCCTAACGTATCCTGTCTCTCTTCAGCTGTCCTCGCTATTAAAGACAACAATGCCCCAAAAAAATCTATTAGGGCAGCAAGTTCCACAATTTCAGGGCTTAAAACCCGTTTTAGTAATTTGTTTATTTTTTTGTTATTTTTTGGACGTTTTTTGTCTTTGTTAGAGAGGACAGCTGAAGAGAGGCAGGAAATGTTTGGAGGAGAGAGAGTGAGGGACGACACGCAGCAAAGTGCCGAGCACAGATTTGAACAAATGGCCGCTGTGAAGAGGACTATAGCCTCTGTACATGGGGCGCGCAACATAACCGCTAGGCTACGGGTGCCCCATTAGGGACATTTTGAAAGGGAAGCATTCGAGGACCTGAGAGATCTGTCAGGAACGGAGGAGGGAAGCCGTGTTAAGCTCTAAAATCAATAAAAAGAGAGCGAGTGTAGAGTCAGTGACTGTAGGACGTTACTGCTCAAATAAATACAATGAAAACTTTGAATCCTAAATATGAGAAAATCTACGACAGAGGTTTAAAACATTAAAGATAATGGATTCTTATCCGCCCTCAAACTGCAGATCAACAAACATAAACACACCGTGTGTCACACACACACACACACACACACACACACACACACACACACACACACACACACACACACACACCTCCTCTCAGGCAGTGATGGAGCGGGTGTTTAACTCTCATCTTGATACATTAAGGCCGACATCTGGTGTGTGAGGAGGAGCTGCGATGATAAATGAATGTGCTCACATTAACACAGGTCATCAGTCTTACATGTCAGAGGAGTTCAGCGTTACGCGTGTGTGTGTGTGTGTGTGTGTGTGTGTGTGTGCTGCGCTGTGTGTGTGACGGCCGTTGACCTTCTGCTCTCCGAGGTCACAGTTTAACATCAACATGTGTGAATCAGGATTAAATCTACATCTCAGCATCACAACACGTCACAGGTCAAAACTGAAACAAGCTCTTTGTCTCAATGTGTCCTCCTCGTCTTAGGGGACATCCGTAACGACCTCTACCTGACCCTGGAGCGAGGAGAGTTCGAGAGAGGAGGGAAGAGCGTTCAGAAGAACATAGAGGTCACCGTCTACGTGCTCTACGCCGACGGAGAGATCCTCAAGGTGAGGAGGGATGAGTGGTGGTTATCTGTGAGTTTGTCATTATTTCCCCTGTTGCTGTCCGTCATTTGGATCTCTGACCTGGCGCTTTGCATTGTGGGAAACAGAACGCGATGGAGACTGCTCTGATGCAGACCGTAGATCTTTTCTGAATTCTGCATTTTATCCAAATCAGTACTTCAGTTATAGTATTCGGTTTTAAACGACCTCTCTGTTGTCTTCCCCCCCCCCCCCCCCCCCCCCCCCCCCCCCCTGCAGGACTGCATCAGTCTGGGTTCAGGTGAGCCCGGCGTGCCCGAGCACCGCTCCTTCGTCCTTTATCACAACAACAGCCCTCGATGGAGCGAGGTGATCAAACTGCCCATCCCCATCGACCGCTTCCGAGGATCCCACCTACGCTTCGAGTTCAGACACTGCTCCAGTGAGTACATCCTTCTATACGCTGGTCGTCATGGTAACGGTGATGGAGTTGAATACTAACTGATGTCCTTTTCCCTTTGAACTTTCGGACTGTTAGGATATATTGTGGTGTTATCCATGAGCTTCATGGATCAAACTTCTTTGATTCTGATTTATTTTTTCTGGTTTGACGTGTTTAAAGACGATGCCCTGAATGTTGTATCCATGGAAACAGCTTTACCTCCTTCAGTGCTGACGTAGTAAAACATTTCGCTCACATGAAGGATCAGCTGACATCCATGACCTCACTTAGACTTTACCTCTCGTACCATGAAACAACAAACACTCTGAAAATAAACTAAAGTTAGAAATGTTCCTCATCATTAAAACCCTCCTCAGCACCTCTCTGCGTTTATCTACCATAGAACGACCTGATGGCCGAGTTCAGACCTTTTTCTTCTTCTACTGTGTCTCATAGCAGACTACAGGTCAAAGGGGGTCGTTACACGCTCATCACGTAGGTGCAGGGCGATGAATAAATATCAGACTGAAGAAGAAGAAGATTTGTCCGCACACTTTCTCAGATGCCAGAAAAAGTTTTTATTCCATCAAATCTTAAAGTTTCGACCCGAGGTCTTCTTCAGGCGTTCATTTTTTGCAGAGCCATGAACAAAGCTCGGTGTAAACCTGCAGACATTTAATGAAACTGAGAATGAGAATGAGAACGGTTTCTCCAAACCAGCTGATGGAAACACAGTTCACTCTCATTTCTTGTTTGTAAACACTTCAGAATCTCTTGAAGTTAGGACTTTATGAACTGTCTGGGTCCTCTGCAGAATTGACTTGTGACACCGTGATGTCCTCCAGCGTCCTCCAGCGTCCTGCAGCGTCCTGCAGTTCCTCTTTTTCCCCCTTTCTTATTTTTCACTCCCACACAGATGATTCCTCTTCATGTTCCTTCTGCAACTTTCACTCACAAACTTTGGTTTTCACAGCAGTAATGCATGCAACACTTGGCCTGACAAGGAGCCTGAGTGCTGTCAGACGGGGCCCCTTTAGGGAGGTCTTCTGCTGTCATTGCAACATTTACACATTTTGAGGCACTGCTGGGGGGGGGGCCCTCCCGGCCTGGTGCCCCGGGCAGAAGCCTGCCTCGCCTTGTGACAGGCAGCGCCTCTGGCAACCATGAAAGTATAAACCAAAAAAAAAAGAAATGTTGTAAAAGTCATCGTGAATGTTGTTTCTTTTTTTCTTAACAGCCAAACAGATGATTATGATTCATCTGTTTTTATGTTTATCTTTTTCACACAGCTCAAACAAAGCTAAGAGAAGATTTGATTTAAGTGAAGTTTATTTATTAAGAACATTTCAGCACCAAGGAGACTCAAAGTGTTTCACACACGACATCAAAAGCATCTCGACAAAGAGAAAAAATCACTAAAACAAACCATTAACAATCACAGAGAATCGTCCTCTCAGCGTCTCTCTCACCCCCCCCAACACACACACACACACACACACACACACACACACACACACACACACACACACACACACACACACACACAGACACACACACACACACACACAGAGACACACACACACACACACACACACACACACACACACACACACACACACACACACACACACACACACAGAGACACACACACACACACACACACACACACACACACACACACACACACACACACACACACACACACACAGACACACACACACACACACACACACACACACACACACACACACACACACACAGACACACACACACACACACACAGAGACACACACACACACACACACACACACACACACACACACACACACACACACAGACACACACACACACACACACACACACACACACACACACACACACACACACACAGACACACACACACACACACACAGAGACACACACACACACACACACACACACACACACACACACACACACACACACACACACACACACACACAGACACACACACACACACACACACACACACAGAGACACACACACACACACACACACACACACACACACACACACACACACACACACACACACACACACAGACACACAGACACACACACACACACACACACACACACACACACACACACACACACACACACACACACACACACACACACACACAGACACACACACACACACACACACACACACACACAGACACACACACACACACACACAGACACACAGACACACACACACAGACACACACACACACACACACACACACACACACACACACACACACAGACACACACACACACACACAGACACACACACACAGACACACACACACACACACACACACACACACACAGACACACACACACACACACACACACACACACACACACACACACACAGACACACACACACACACACACACACACAGACACACACACACACACACACACACACACACACACACACACACACAGACACACAGACACACACACACACACACACACACACACACACACACAGACACACAGACACACAGACACACACACACACACACACACACACACACACACACACACACACACAGACACACAGACACACACACACACACACACACACACACACACACACACACAGACACACACACAGACACACACAGACACACACACACACACACACACACACACACACACACATAGACACACACACACACACACACACAGACACACACAGACACACACACACACACACACATAGACACACACACACACACACACACAGAGACACACACACACACACACACACACACACACACACACACACACACACACACACACACACACACACACACACTGTATTTCTTTGCCTCTGTATTGTCTCCTCTTATTCCCTCTCCTTGTCTCCTCACAGCGAAGGACAAAGGAGAGAAGAAGCTGTTTGGTTTTGCCTTCACTCCTCTGATGAGGGAGGACGGGACCACTCTATCCGACGAGAGTCATGAACTCTACGTCTACAAGGTCAGCCATGACGGTCACGCTTCTCCTGTTAGTGACACGCAGCTGATCACAGACCTTAACCCCGCGGGACCTTCAGACACAGATATTTGTCCAGCAGAGTGTTGATGCAGGATCTAACGTTTATGCGGTATGTGCATGTAGACTGACGTTCCCTTCTTTCTCTCCGTCTTCCTCCTTCCTCTTGTTGGTCTCAGTGCGATGAAAACACGACGTTCAGTAACCACGCGCTCTACCTGGGGCTGCCCTGCTGTAAAGAAGACTTCAACAGCTGCCCCAGCATCCCGTCCAGCCTCATCTTCCAACGCAGCACCAAGGAGACCTTCTGGATCTGCACTCAGCTCTCCTCCACCAAGCTCACTCAGAACGGTACACAGCTCGGGATGCCTTTTCTCATAATTCAATAATAACCTTGGATTGCATTTCCTCGCAGTAGTTAACCTTTAAAGCTTTTTTATCAGCTGTTTAATGTACAGATTGTTATTGATTTGTTCTTTCTTGCTGTCATGCCACTCTTGAGTTTACGTCTTTCCCGCTCTCTGACGCTCCTGTTGTCTTCCAGTGGACCTTCTGGCCCTGCTGAAGTGGAAAGCTCATCCAGACCGGGTCATGGACATCCTCGGCCGGCTGAGACACGTCAGCGGAGAAGAAATCGTCAAGGTGCGCTTTCAGTCATTTTCTTCACTTGAATAAAATGTAAACTCACATATAGTGTTACAATGCTGGATGGTCAAACTAAACGAGGGCAAATGTCAGATCATGAGGTAAACGTATGTTGGAGTAATCCCAGGATGAGTCTGCAGAGGGCGCTAAACGCTTGTTTCTGTTCAGTAAATCACGCCATAGTTCCCCGATATGAAACCAAGACTTTCACCAGACGGCTTCAAGCCTCTACGTGAGCCGCTGAAACCTCTAACGTAGACTCTCTTCTCCCAGCACTGGAGAGCAGCCCTCCCCTGGCAGCCCTGCAGCGTTCTGCCCCTGCAGAAGGCTTCCAGAGAGCTGGCCAATCAGAAGAGAGTGGGCATGTGGGGAGGCGGGGAGGCGGGCCTTAAAGAGACAGAAACTGAAACAAACCGCTGCAGTTAGAGTTTTTACTGACGCCAGTATCAGATAAATGAGGAGGTTTCTGAGCTGCTCTTTAGGTTTCACAGACTGACTTCATGAAAGGTGAACATGAGGAGGATATGGGAGCTTTAGCAAGCGAGTGTAGCATGTAGCTACAAAATCAAACAAACAAATCTTTGTATAACTGTCTCTGTCTTTGTGTGTGTTTCAGTTTCTTCAGGACATTCTGGACACTTTATTCTCCATCTTGGATGACAACACTGATAAATACGGACCGCTGGTGTTCCAGTCATTAGTAAGTGTGTTTGTGTAAAAATAAAACACAGTAAGACAGAAAGGTCGATGATGTGACATGTTCTCATCCCCAGGATGTGTAAATAAAGACCCTCTTATTTATGTTTTATTCCTTTCCAACACGTGAATGTGGTCAAACATCGTTTAAATGTCGTAGTTAAGTTACATGACGCACTTTGGTAACGTGAAAGAACACATCATGGATCTTATTCTATTTGCATTGTGAGAGGCTCGCTCTTTTCTGATTGCTGTAACTAAGCTCGCCCGTCATCACGTTTTTGTACGTTCATATTGATTCTGTGACGACATAATATTAGAGTCCCAGTCACAGTGGGAGCTCCACAGACACACACACTCAGACCTGCACACACTCAGACCTGCACACACACAGACCTGCACACACACAGACCTGCACACACACAGACCTGCACACACACAGACCTGCACACACACAGCGCTGCACACACACAGACCTGCACACACACAGCGCTGCACACACTCAGACCTGCACACACTCAGACCTGCACACACACAGCGCTGCACACACTCAGACCTGCACACACACAGCGCTGCACACACTCAGACCTGCACACACTCAGACCTGCACACACTCAGACCTGCACACACACAGCGCTGCACACACTCAGACCTGCACACACTCAGACCTGCACACACACAGCGCTGCACACACTCAGACCTGCACACACACAGACCTGCACACACTCAGACCTGCACACACACAGACCTGCACACACACAGACCTGCACACACTCAGACCTGCACACACACAGACCTGCACACACTCAGACCTGCACACACACAGACCTGCACACACTCAGACCTGCACACACACAGACCTGCACACACTCAGACCTGCACACACACAGCGCTGCACTCCCCCCGCTGGCCCAGGGATCCTCTGGATGATCAAATAAGATGTGACACTCATATCAAATTTAAACATGTTTCTTGTCATTTGTCTTTGAAGCATTTTGCAAAAAGAAAATCAAAACACATTTATTAAACAGATTTGTTTTGAACATCTTCAGCCTTTATCCAGGTAGCTGATGGGTTATTCAAAAAAACAACACAAATAAAACAGGCCTGTGATTGGACGGTTTACCTGTGAATAAGACTTTTATGTTTCTGTTTGTTTTACAACGACTACAAATATGACAAAACCAAACTATCAGAGCCTCTCAGGACACCTTCACACCTGATGAAGTTTGAAGTCGTGATCTGGTTCAGCAGGATGAAGATTTTATGGATTTATATGATTCATTGATCATCTGAAGTGACTGAAACCATCTGCTCAAGGCTCCTTTCTTCCTCTCCTCAGGTGTTCATCATCAACCTGCTCAGGGACAGTAAATATTACCACTTCAGACCCGTGATGGACACATACATCCAGAAGCACTTCGCCGGGGCCTTGGCTTATAAGTGAGTGTTCAGAATGAAGCATTAACAGTTTGTAGAGTCTGAGTCTATAAGGGAAGCTTCACCTGCAGTGCAAAGTGAATCAGTAACGTTCCTGCTGTGTTTCAGAGAACTGATCCGCTGTCTGAAGTGGTACATGGACCGCTCTGCAGAGGTGGTCAGACAGGACCACATACAGGAGGCCATGAGGGTAAGAAGCTCTGACCGAGGCTGTGAGTCCATCACAGACGTACTGAGAGACCGTCATGCTCCCTGTGTGTGTGTGTGTGTGTGTGTGGGGGGGATCTCAGACCTCGGATCTCAGAGCTGGGAATGACGTCACACTCGAGTTAGCCGTGTTCCAGTTGCAAGTTGGGATCAAGTCAGATAAGCTACATGAACGCCCTCCAAGAGTACCTTTGTTTTGTTAGCTTATACCAGACGTTAACAACACACTATTAGAGTTACTTTTGATGCACGTAGCAGCCATGTTGGATTTTTAAACTAGGCTGTCAGTCTAGCCTCGCGCAGCAGACCCAGCTGCAGTCAGAGCAGAGAGCAGACCCAGCTGCAGTCAGAGCAGAGAGCAGACCCAGCTGCAGTCAGAGCAGAGAGCAGACCCAGCTGCAGTCAGAGCAGAGAGCAGACCCAGCTGCAGTCAGAGCAGAGAGGAGACCCAGCTACAGTCAGAGCAGAGAGGAGACCCAGCTACAGTCAGAGCAGAGAGGAGACCCAGCTACAGTCAGAGCAGAGAGCAGACCCAGCTGCAGTCAGAGCAGAGAGCAGACCCAGCTGCAGTCAGAGCAGAGAGGAGACCCAGCTGCAGTCAGAGAGCAGAGAGCAGACCCAGCTACAGTCAGAGCAGAGAGCAGACCCAGCTGCAGTCAGAGAGGAGACCCAGCTGCAGTCAGAGAGCAGAGAGCAGACCCAGCTGCAGTCAGAGCAGAGAGGAGACCCAGCTGCAGTCAGAGCAGAGAGGAGACCCAGCTACAGTCAGAGCAGAGAGGAGACCCAGCTACAGTCAGAGCAGAGAGGAGACCCAGCTACAGTCAGAGCAGAGAGGAGACCCAGCTGCAGTCAGAGCAGAGAGGAGACCCAGCTGCAGTCAGAGCAGAGAGGAGACCCAGCTGCAGTCAGAGCAGAGAGCAGACCCAGCTGCAGTCAGAGAGGAGACCCAGCTGCAGTCAGAGCAGAGAGCAGACCCAGCTGCAGTCAGAGCAGAGAGGAGACCCAGCTGCAGTCAGAGCAGAGAGGAGACCCAGCTGCAGTCAGAGCAGAGAGGAGACCCAGCTGCAGTCAGAGCAGAGAGCAGACCCAGCTGCAGTCAGAGAGCAGACCCAGCTGCAGTCAGAGCAGAGAGGAGACCCAGCTGCAGTCAGAGCAGAGAGCAGACCCAGCTGCAGTCAGAGCAGAGAGCAGACCCAGCCCACTCTGCGTCCAGACTGCAACGAAGCCGCTGCTGTTCCCGCCCTGACTTACAGAGCTACGTGTAAATGTTTCTTCACTTTCACACAAAAATAAAACACTGCATTTGACTCGCACAGTCTTTTGATTAAATTTGATATTCTAACATTTAACAATACAGACAACATTGATTTATGTAAAGTGGGTCTCAAGCATTAAAGTCATGAAACCAGAAAAAAAAAAATGTAATATCATATTTGGCAAATGGCCAATTATGTAAATTAGGCGATGACGTCATCTAGCGACTTTTAGGACAGCCAATAGCTACTTTCCTTACTGAGGAGTTGGCAACTCTGACTTTCCTCTGAAAGAGATCTGTGGTGGGCGCCGAAGTGCACCCAACTGAATACCTACATAAGGTTGCTTTAAAACCTGGGAGACCAGTCTTATGATTCACTGAACAAAACAGTGAATAACGTGAATGCAGAGCTACAACCTGATGTCTTCATGTTGCTGAGGATCTCTTAAATGAGTTCTCTGCTCAGTGTGTTTTGTGAACTTCATCAACATGTGTAATTCTTCCCACTCACCGTCCTCGTGTTGACGATAAACAAAAAGCAGCCTGCATGTGTTAATAGTTGCGTCAGTGTTGTAGGCAGAGCTGAGAATAGCTGCACCATCTGGAGCAGATGTACATGATGTTCCACAGTTAGCAGACAGACGCAGCTCAGCACCCTGAAATATTCATCAGGCTCACACGTCCGTCTCAAACGGGTCACTGTCATGTAGAAGTGAACGCTGTGAATTATTAACGAGAGTTTTGATACATTCTGCAGCTGTGGGTTTTTTATTCATCTGCACATCTGGGTGAATCCATGTTCACCGTGTTGACCTGCGACTGTCCCTCTGCTCTGCTTAAAACTCTGCACCTGTTCTTTTCTTTATTTTCTGTTTGGGTTCATCTTGTACGACACTTCTTAAATATCTCATCTTCATTAAGAAGGTAATCCAAATTTTAGGAGTAATGTTTGTTTACGTTCACGATGCAGCCGGTTGTCTATATTTAAGTGTTCAGGTGTAAACACAACATTCAAACTGGGCTCCTCCTTCTCCTGGGCTCCTCGCCACCAAAGCCTCACACTCACTGCAGGACTTTACTGCTTTTACCTACAGATAATTTAGCACTGTAGCACAAGCTAACCGCCCGTGTTTGACACCCACCTGCCTGTCCAACAGAGAGCAGACCATCGCTCTTCACCCTTAAAGGCCCCACAGTGGGTGAAAGCCAACCCACGGTTCACTCTCGACTGTATCTGCTCTGTGTTTCACC
>NC_083618.1:30779012-30781512 GCF_963584025.1 Labrus mixtus
TCTCTCTCTGTCTCTCTCTCTCTCTCTCTCTGTCTCTCTATCTGTCTCTCTCTCTCTCTCTCTCTCTCTCTCTGTCTCTCTCTGTCTCTCTCTCTGTCTCTCTTTCTGTCTCTCTCTCTCTCTGTCTCTCTCTCTCTCTCTCTGTCTCTCTCTCTCTCTCTCTCTGTCTCTCTCTCTCTCTCTCTCTCTCTCTCTCTCTCTCTCTCTGTCTCTCTCTGTCTCTCTCTCTCTCTCTCTCTCTGTCTCTCTCTCTCTCTCTCTCACTCTCTGTCTCTCTCTCTCTCTCTCTCTCTCTCTGTCTCTCTCTCTCTCTCTCTCTCTCCTCCTCTTCCTCCATTTTGCATTCCTGCACGGCTTTAATAACCTTCGTTTAACTTCTTGTTCTTCTCCGTCTTGTTTTGGTGTTTGTGTTTATGGATAAGAACGGTGTGTGTCTGAGTTAAACTGTGGACATAACGTTTAGTGTTTTATTTATGAAGCACATTACAGGTAAGCTCAATGTCCTTCCATTGACTTTCTGCTGGACGGTTTCTGGGCCTTTTATGGAAACCTGGAACATGATGAAGAGGATCCCGACAGAGACAACAAACTTTACATCGTTTGCTTCAAAGGGCTCCAGACTCCATCGATGAATCCATAAACCATTACCAGAAAGTACACCAGACATGCACGTCCACTGATGAGTCAAACTATCAGCTTGTTGTGTGATGTCGTTGTTTATAGTTTGCAGGTTACACAAATAAACAGAAGAGTGAGCTGATGTATGGATCAGTAAACATGCAGCTCCCTGCAGCTGTTTGTGGTTCCAGAAAACATCCAGAAAAAGGAGGTAGATATAGACAGATCACGTTGGTGCAGCGGGAAGAAGAAGATATCTGCTCACTCTCACAAGGTTTAGAGCAGAGGTCTTCTTCAGGTGACCTCTGACCTGGAGAAGAACGTAGTGGCACTGTGGCATTGGAGTGAATTTGCTGATATCATCTTCTCCCTTAATATAAAAAACTTCACAAGAACACGGGACGGTCGACGTAATGAACCGACACAGAGACACAGAGACACAGAGACACAGAGACACAGAGACCACGTTCACACGACAACGATTTCATCCAGAAACAGAAACCTTTGGATGTTTTTTTGGCTGTTGTTCGTTTACATGACGACTGCGTTTTTGGTGCCTGAAAAATAAAATACAAAGTACACAGGGTATCAAACACAGGTGAGGACAGTTAGGGTAATCTAGACTGGAGGGAAACACACAGAGAGGGAGGAAGTCAAATAAGACACAGTGGACGAAAACTACAAAATAAAACTGGAAACACTAAAAACTTAACTCAGGAAAATGAACAGGAACACACAGGCGCTGTTTTAGAAACCGCCTTCTGCCTTCTACTGTTGAACGTAGTCTGTAGTCTGACCTCCAGTCTGTGGTTATTCTGCAGTTCACCAGGCCAGACTAAGCTGGTTTCTGGTCTTGGATTGAGGAAGTAACACCGCTCCAGAGTAGCGTCCACTTAGAGTCTGAAAACAGCTGACGAGAGATTCATTTTAGATTTTCATGATTTAGAGAATCAACAAAGATAACGGGTGGTGTCTTTGTGTGGTTTGGTCTGATTGTGGTTATTTCCTCTGTTATGATGGACTTTACTGTACGTAATTTAGATCTCTGACCCGTCGCTTTGCATTGTGGGAAACAGTAGGGGAGGGAGACTGGTGTGATGCAGACTGATTCTTCCTGAATCAGAACAACATCGGGGTCGTTTTGGCGCTCTGTGGATCTTGCTTTTGTTCGCATTCTGCATCCTCCGATTGTTTCCTGCTGCTTCCACGTGATTGGCTCACATGCCTGTCCCCTGGTTTCTTATTGGCAGGGAGAGTACGTGTCCTGCCTCCTGTCCCTCCTCCGACAGATGACCGATATCCACTTCCAACACCTGATGGAGAACTTCCAGAGCAAAGAGGAACTCAAGGTAGAGAAAAGATTTAAATGAAGAAGAAGAAATAATGACTTTTCAAAAGTACTCGCTAACTCCTCCTCCTCCTCCTCCTCCTCCTCCTCCTCCTCCTCCTCCTCCTCCTCCTCCTCCTCCTCCTCCTCCTCTCGCTTCTTCTCCTCTCTGGTCTTTCTCTCTGCAGGAGTTCCTGTTGAAGATTTTGTGTGTGTTCAGGAACCTGATGAAGCTCAGTATTTTCCCCCGAGACTGGAACATCATGAGGCTGCTCACCAGCAAGTAAGACTCCCAAAGCTTTAAACATCTGACAGTGTGTGCATGAATAACTGACTCAATATCAACACTGTGTGTGTGTGTGTGTGTGTGTGTGTGTGTGTGTGTGTGTGTGTGTGTGTGTGTGTTCTCGCTCTGCAGCATCATCCTGACCACCGCTCAGTACCTGTCTCCTGCTCTGCATAAGAACTTCACAGAGGCAGAGTTTGACTTTAAGGTGTGTGACTCTCTCCCTTCACTCATGATGTCAGACATGCTCATGAACGAACCAATCAGAA
>NC_083618.1:30786512-30796512 GCF_963584025.1 Labrus mixtus
TCTCTCTCTCTAACCTCTCTCTCTTTCTTTCTCTTTCTCTGATAACTTAACTCTCAGTTTTCCTGCTCTAACACTTCTGTTGTTGTTTACTTCACTCTTCGCTGCGGGACTAGAACCCAGCTGTTTGGGCCCTACCCCAGGTATGACTTCCACCCACAGAGAGTTTGTAAACATGTCTTAAAGAGACAAACAGCATCACAGTCACATGTGAGGCACTGAAGGTTGTGAAGTGTATCCACTCCTAAACTCACCTGCTGCGCTCTCATTGGCTGGAGGAAACACACCAGCTCCGCCCAGAAACGTCCCGAGTCAACCAGAACAAATCAGATCAGTAAAATCCAGTCAGAGGACAGAGTCTCTGCAGACACAGAAGGGACGATGGAGCAGCTTCACTTTAGGAGAAGTCTGTCTTTTATTTTGAAGGAGGAAGCTGCTGACTCCATCTTTACTTTAGGAGAAGTCTGTCTTTTATTTTGAAGGAGGAAGCTGCTGACTCCATCTTTACTTTAGGAGAAGTCTGTATTTTATTTTGAAGGAGGAAGCTGCTGACTCTGTCTTTACTTTAGGAGAAGTCTGTCTTTTATTTTGAAGGAGGAAGCTGCTGACTCTGTCTTTACTTTAGGAGAGGTCTGTCTTTTATTTTGAAGGAGGAAGCTGCTGACTCCATCTTTACTTTAGGAGAAGTCTGTCTTTTATTTTGAAGGAGGAAGCTGCTAACTCTGTCTTTAATTCAACATAAGATCACCCAGAGGAACCAAAGTTGAACATTTCTTGTCTTTGAGCTAACTCACACACATTCACTCTCAGATTTCTGAACATGGTGAAATCTCTTATTTATCAGTTCTGTGTTTGTTTAGGCATGACCATCGTTTTGTTGTCGTTCAGTCAGAGGTCAGGGCGTTACCTTCTGATGTCATAAACACGCCACATGGTCTCATCTGTGTTTGTTTTTCTCCTGGAAGTCTGTTGGAGAAGATCGAGCA
The DNA here is from genome assembly GCF_963584025.1 of Labrus mixtus. Taxonomy (NCBI): domain Eukaryota; kingdom Metazoa; phylum Chordata; class Actinopteri; order Labriformes; family Labridae; genus Labrus; species Labrus mixtus. The sequence goes on from NC_083618.1 coordinate 30,787,496, forward strand.
GGAGACGTGGAGAGAGACGGGGATCTCCTTTGTCACCTCGGTTACACGGCTGATGGAGCGACTGCTGGACTACAGGTAACACACACACACACACACACACACACACAAAGAATAACCAAAAACACTGAAATATCAACACTTCACTATAAAGTCAATCATTTGTTTCAGTCCACAAAAAACCTGCAAAGAAATGTGTTTTAAAAGACAGATTTGTGCAGCAGACCTCCATGGAAACGCTGCCTCCTCCTCACTGAGACTCTGAAGGCATTCAGCAGCAGTAAACTTATCTTGCACCAGGTTTTCTAATGACTGATGATCACATGTGACCTGTACCGTGGTGTAGATCTGAACAGATCACCTTTACTCCTGTAGGCCTCACTGTGGACAGATAACAGAGTCACTGACGCAGCAGAGGATCAGAGGAGGCTTGAACATCATTTTAAGTTGTAATGGTTTCTCTTGTTTGAAGGGACTGCATGAAGGGAGACGAGACCGAGAACAAGAAGATCGGCTGCACTGTTAACCTCCTGGTAAGATTCATTTCAGATCAGAACATCATTTAAGAGTTATTTCTGCACAGACGAGCAGATTAGTAGTGTCAGAACTGATATCCAGCTGAGATCACATTTACATGTTTTCTGTGACATTTACGACTTTCAGTCTGGAAACAAAGCGATGCATTTTTGTGTGCATGTTCAAAAAATCTTTATTTCATGTTATTTGTATCGGAACAAGTATGGAGCAGATAAACCGTTGACACACAAAACAGCATTTACAGATAAAGGTAAACTTTATTGATCCACATTGGGGGACTTTTTTTAGGGGAAATTTACAGCCTATGCTAATTTACAACGGTCTCTGGATGGGCCTTATGGGAATAGCACACAGGTTCATTTACTTGCTGATCAGGATATCAGCCTTGATTAAGAGCGGCTAATTCAACTCCTTTGGACTTTGTTGTTCATGCTAGCTGCATTCAATCCTGCATTTTTTCACTCATCCTGACATTTGCAGAGACTTTTTTCAGGAGATTCTTTTCTCTCTTCTCAACCTGTACTGATGTTCTTTTTTATTTACAGTTTACTCAAACAGTTCGGAGCTCACCATGTGAACATTGTGTGTGTGCATGTGTTTGTTTGTTTTATATCTACTCAGAATTTCTACAAGTCAGAGATCAACAAGGAGGAGATGTACATCCGTTACATCCACAAACTGTGTGACATGCACCTGCAGGCTGAGAACTTCACAGGTGCAGCACAAACAGAGAGATACACATGAAGTGAAGCGTGTTTGATGACTTGTTTTAATCTCTGTCTTTAACCTCTTTGCTCACAGAGGCTGCGTTCACTCTGCTACTGTACTGGGAGCTGCTGCACTGGGACGAGCGGCCCCTCAAAGACTTCCTGCATTATCCCGCTCAGACCGAGTGGCACCGCAAGGAGGGGCTCTGCCGCAAAGTCATCCACTACTTCAACAAGGGGAAGGTGAGCAGAGGATGTACACACAAATCCCTGTGTTGCAAATGCTGCCCTGCAAAGGAAGAAGGCAGAAACTTCCTAGAGTGCACAACTAAAGAAATTACTTTAAAGTTTTCTTGTTGTCCAGCCCAATACGTTGCAGGCAGATCATTGGTTATGTGGCCATTTCTTAGCTTTATATTAAAGGTCACATTTCTAACTCATTTTCAACATTAATTAATAATTCTCAGAGCTCCTCTTCAACATGTGTGTGAAGTTTCTTGTTCTAAATCCACTCTGATCCTGTATTTGATCATGTCTATAAACCCCTCTATTTCAGCCCTGCTCAGAACAGGCTGTTTCTGTGTCTGTACCTTTAAATATGTAAATGAGCTGTGTCTGACCACGCCCCCTCTCTGGAAGGACTTGGGTGTACTCTGTCTTTCTCGCTCCATGTCCTATTGTTTACGGTGAGAAGGCAGACTCAGAGGGCAGAACAAACACCTAGCTGTGGGAGTGTCACCCACCTGGGGGAGGGGCTACTGCCCTTTGTGATGTCATGAAGGGAAAATCTACAAACGGCCTGTTTGAGCACACATTTTCTGAAAAGTGGAGCAGGCAGAAGACGGAGAGGATGGACTTTTCTCATCATTGGGGGGTTTGTAGACGGACTAGAGACTCATGTTAGAGTTAGAGGAACATGGAGAAGAGGATTTTACAAAATATTTGACCTTTAGTTTATTTGTTCTATGTATTAATCCTGACCTCTGACTTGACCTTTGACCCTTTTCTGGGTCATTCCAAAGCAGAAGGCGATGACTTCCATTTTCTCCTTTAACCTTAGCTTTAGAAGCAGCATCACGACAAATCAGGATCAGATCCTTCGTCTAATAAGGTCCTTGGTAGTCAGTCCAAATACTTCGCCTGATCAAGAGTAGTCATTGTTTTGATCGGCCTAGTGGCATCATTTTCACTCAAAGAAGTCTAAAAAAGTCTCTCTCTCTCTATCTCTCCCTTTCCGTCTCTTGTGTATCTGTATCTGTATGTGTGTTTGTGTGTGTGTGTGTCCTCCAGTGTTGGGAGTTTGGTATCCCTCTCTGCAGGGAGTTGGCCTTCCAGTATGAATCTCTGTACGACTACCAGAGTCTGAGCTGGATCAGGGTGAGCTGAATCATCACACACTGAACTCACACTGACTCAGAAACCACAAAAACAACACAGACACACTTCTCTGTTTCCTGTCTGACAGCTCTGTGTGTGTGTGTGTGTGTGTGTGTGTGTGTGTGTGTGTGTGTGTGTGTGTATTTGCAGAAAATGGAGGCCGCGTATTATGACAACATCATGGAGCAGCAGCGCCTGGAGCCCGAGTTTTTCCGGGTCGGTTTCTATGGCAGAAAGTTCCCCTTCTTCCTCAGAGTGAGTCTGACTTCCATCTATAAGATTTTTTTTACAAGTTAGTGTCTCTTATGTGCTTCCTCATATGTGATAAAACCTCTAAAACTGGAACAATGCTTCGATCAAAGGCACGTTAACTATCTGTAGGCTTTACGTTTCATCTAATCTGTTTGCTTTGATTTTATTTCTCTCACCAGAACAAAGAGTTTGTCTGTCGCGGCCATGACTACGAGAGGCTAGAGGCCTTCCAGCAAAGGATGCTGGGAGAATTCCCTCAGGCCATAGCCATGCAGCACCCCAATCAGCCGGATGAAGCCATCCTTCAGTGTGACGCACAGTGTATCCTTCACGAGTCCACACAATGACAAACACACTGATGTGTTTAAATACTCTGCTGTCGTCTGCATATCTGTCAACATGTTCAGTTTTATCTTTGACCCTCCTCCTCGGATCAGACCTGCAGATCTACGCCGTCACACCTGTACCGGAGAGCGTCACCGTCCTCCAGATGGACCGGGTCCCCGATCGCATCAAGAGCTTCTACAGGGTCAACAACGTCCGTCGTTTCCGTTACGACCGACCCTTCCACAAAGGACCCAAAGACAGAGACAATGAGTTCAAGGTGAGTGTCACCTCATTTCACCTCATGTCACCTCATTTCACTTCACGTCACCTCATTTCACCTCATGTCCCCTCATTTCACCTCATGTCACCTGGAGTCACCTCATGTTACTTCATGTCACCTCATGTCACCTCATGTTACTTCATGTCACCTCATGTCACCTCATGTTACTTCATGTCACCTCATGTTACTTCATGTTACTTCATGTCACCTCATGTTACTTCATGTCACCTCATGTTACTTCATGTCACCTCATGTTACTTCATGTCACCTCATGTCACCTCATGTTACTTCATGTCACCTCATGTTACCTCATGTTACTTCATGTCACCTCATGTCACCTCATGTCACCTCATGTTACTTCATGTCACCTCATGTCACCTCATGTCACCTCATGTTACTTCATGTTACTTCATGTTACTTCATGTCACCTCATGTCACCTCATGTTACTTCATGTTACTTCATGTCACCTCATGTTACTTCATGTCACCTCATGTCACCTCATTTCACCTCATGTTACTTCATGTTACTTCATGTTACTTCATGTCACCTCATTTCACCTCATGTCACCTGGAGTCACCTCATGTTACTTCATGTCACCTCATGTTACTTCATGTCACCTCATGTCACCTCATTTCACCTCATGTCACCTCATGTCACCTCATGTTACTTCATGTTACTTCATGTTACTTCATGTCACCTCATTTCACCTCATGTCACCTGGAGTCACCTCATGTTACTTCATGTCACCTCATGTTACTTCATGTCACCTCATTTCACCTCATGTCACCTGGAGTCACCTCATGTTACTTCATGTCACCTCATGTTACTTCATGTCACCTCATGTCACCTCATGTTACTTCATGTTACTTCATGTTACTTCATGTCACCTCATTTCACCCATTGTCACCTGGAGTCACTTCATGTTACTTCATGTCACCTGGTTTCAATTTGTCACCTCACCTGGTTTCACCCCTTTTACCCGGTGTGACCTGCAGTGACCCGGTGTGACCTGCAGTGACCCGGTGTGACCTGCAGTGACCCGGTGTGACCTGCAGTGACCCGGTGTGACCTGCAGTGACCCCGTGACTGTTTGTTGTTTTCTGTGTTTCAGAGTCTCTGGATCGAGAGGACGACTCTGATCCTCACTCACCCTCTGCCTGGTATTTCACGCTGGTTTGAGGTGGAGAAGAGAGAACTGGTGAGTGACCACAGGGAAACATTCTGACTCACTCTTCAATAATACACACATGGCAGCAATATCTTTACAGTTCTTTCACACGCACCCAACGTCTTGCAGGAGGTTTTGTGTTTTATCTTCCTGTCAGCTGCAGCAGCAGTTTCAGGGGATTTCTGAGAATTTCCTCCTGTGTAATTTTTTGACTTGGTGTCCAAATCGTTTTTTTATTATTGCTTCAGCCAGCAGATGGAAAAAAGATGACAGTAATTATTAAAGATGAATGTGTTCAACCAAAGAAACTCTATTAAAAGTGTTCAGTTTGTAAGAGATTAGAAAGCTCACAGCTGAATGATCACCTGTGTTTGTTCACTTACCTTCGCGTATCCTCGCCCACCGAATAGATGCCGTTGTTGTCGGCTGTTTCACGTAGCCTTAAGTAGCGTAATTGTAACGGTGTTGATGAATCTGGAAATTAACTAATTTGTTATTTTTTACTTGTTACCGTAAATATTCATGTCGTTACAGAAGCGCGTTAGTCCCAACACTGCTCAGCACCGGCCTTAAAAAAATACAACACCCAGGGGGCGCCAGATAGCCGAGCAGTTGTGTCGTTAGCCCCATACAGAGTCTATAGTCCTCGTCCCAGCGGGGGTTGGTTTGAATCTGACCTCTGCCCTTTGCTGTCCTTCAGCTGTCCGATCTAATAAAGACACAAAAATACCTTTAAAAAGAAAAAGCAGCGCCCTGATTACCACACAGTCTCCCTCGTGTCGCTCCTGTGCAAACTCAACCGGAAGAACACGTCCATCCCGTGTCGGCGTATCAAAGAGGCCTCAGGTGGATTTTACAGGTTAAAGACAAGAAGATGGATCGATATGTATATCAGTAAAGAATAAATATTTATTATGTTGTTTTGATGTTACCGTGCTCAGATGATTCACTCTCTCACTTTGACCCCGTCCTTTTTTTTTTCACCTAGCTGGAGGTGAGTCCGTTAGAGAACGCCATCTCTGTGGTGGAGAATAAGAACCAGGAGCTGCGGACTCTGATCAGTCAGTACCAACACAAGCAGCTGCACGGAAACATCAACCTGCTCAGCATGACGCTCAACGGAGTCATCGACGCCGCCGTCAACGGAGGCATCGCCAGATACCAAGAGGTAGGACAAGAAGTTAGTTTAGTCCACCACGTGTGGATCTGCTGTGGTTTAACATGACGGTACCTGATGCAGTAATCAGTCGGGGTGAATGGGTGAGCAGAGGTTGCACAGTTATTCCTCCTCTGGCAGCTCAGACATTTCTCTCGATTAGACAGAGAGGACTCACAGGACGTTTGGACGCATGTTTATTTATTGATTCATCTGATGATAATGAGTCTTTCTTTCTCTAGGCTTTCTTTGATAAGGAGTACATCACCACCCATCCTGAAGACACAGAGAAGATCACACAGCTCAAAGACCTGATGCAGGAGCAGGTGAGACGATCTGCTCTTCACAGGCTTTTGTTCACAAACAGGAAGTCCTCATGAACCACACAGTGTAGAGGATAGATAAAAGGTAACTGACACTGCAAAGTTAAAGATCCAATCAGTGAGCTGTGTAGAGAGTGAGATGATAAAGGTATCTTACTATCTGATCATTAAGGAAACATGTTGAAGTGCTGGCTTCTCTGACAACAATGCAGCAGCCAGTATGTCCTCCTTCTAACTTTAGATTCTGCTCCTGAATGATCTGGATTTGTTTGGACCAGAGAAGGTTTTAAGACCCCCCCCCCCACACGGCCGTTTTGGACGCCCCTCAGTTTGTCAGATATGAGAGCAGTTATCAGGTCAACAGGTGTTGCAGTGATGGAAGCGGGCAAGAGAAGTGGTTCAGATAGAAGTGATTGTACCCGACCTAAAAAGCCTCTGCATGTTTCTAATAAGCTCCACGAGCAGAAACGTGCTCAAACTAGGATCAATATTGGAGATGCTTTTGAAAAATGGAGAGAGGTTAGAACACAGAAAGGTTTACAGACCCATGCAGAGCTGGATAAACACTGAAGCTTCAGAGTCCACCACATGGTGACCTGTGTGAGCATGGACTCTAGAGAGGAGGGGGGGGGGGAGACAGCTCTCTATGATGTTTAGAATTCAGACTGCAGTACCCATTTTAAACACTAGGGGGCAGAGTGTCTTATTGATCTCCTCTGAATGATCACGTCGGATGTATGCAGCATCTTTCAGCTACAAGACGTATAAAATTGACCTTCACTGTCTTTCCTAAAGTTCTTGTTTAAGCTGCTCTCAGAGGCACAGATAGTTTTTCAAAGACTCAGTTTTGTTATCTATTGATCAAAAGTTTCACCTCGTAAACTGGCCAAGCTGCTCGCTATGAAAAGCCACGAGGACGTTCACCAAGGACAGAAAAAGAAAACATTGGATTACATAATGAGAACTGAACTTTCTGTCATTATAAGTCCTGTTGAATGATGTGTTGTCTCCGTCAGGTTCACGTCCTGGGAGTCGGCCTGGCCGTGCACGAGAAGCTGGTGCACCCTGAAATGCGTCCCCTGCACAAGAAGCTGATCGATCAGTTCCAGATGATGAGGAGCAGCCTGTGCCATGTGAGTGCAGGAAAACCTATTTCTCTTTATGTTAGTCAAAGCTTTTAAAGAGGAAACATAGTGAGAAACACACACACAGGTTCAGAAATAAAAGCTCTTCCTGATTATTTAAAGATAAAGTAACGTTGAGTCTTAGAGAGGATTCCTTCTGTTGTTAACGCTCCTGGAGGATCACCAGATAGTGAACATCTTCTTCAAAGAGGAACAAAGTGTGTCACTCTGAGGAATCTGAACTTCTTCAACTTTGATCATTTCACCTCTTTGGGCAGACAAAAACTAACCAATCACAAAGCAGCTTTAAGTCTGTTTTTTTTAAACTATACTCATGCACACGTGTCTGTTCATTCTGAAAACTAGCTTCAAACACACATGACTCGTGCAGTCATGGTAGGGCAGTGTGAATATTCAGAGCAGTGCTTCTATGTGGCCTTACAGGGTCTGCCTGGTCTGGACAAAGCCGGGTCAGGAGCAAACACACCCAGAGGGATCCTGGCCTCCCACAGCCCCATGAGCCCCGAGAGCTTCAAACTGCTGCACCGCCACAGGTCTGCAACACACAAACATGACGACACAGTTTCCATTCTCTCCATGTCAGTATGAAATGTTCTGCTTTTAGACCCACAGAGCCACACAGTCAGTCATATCATATCCTGTTTGCATTCCACTTGAAACTTCAAGAAACTTCTTTGATAAAAAGACAAACTTGAGAAACTCTGCAGCGACCGCAGTGCACGCTCATCCTATCTGAAACCCTTCTTACAAAACCGTCCTCTTCCTTATTCTGCGGCTCACTCAATAAAATCGACACTTTCTGTTTGTAGCAGAATTGTCCCGGCTGAGACTTTTTGACTGACTACAATCAAGTTACAGACAATTTATGACTCATCTTTGTTAAACCTCACTCGTGATCTTCAGGTCAGCGAAGTTAAAGACATGCCAACATGTTGCTTCTTCTCCTTTGCATCCGACATAATAATAATGATAATAATAATAATAATAATAATACATTTTATTTTCAGCACTCATGGTCACCTTACAAAGCAGAAATAAAGACAACAAAGTAACAAGACATTTAAAAAATGAACATGAAAAAGACACATTTGAATTTGAAGGGGATTTTTGAGAACGGATGATCAGACTGAATATGTCAGTTTAAAAAGATGTGTTTCTCGATCTCTGTTTTTTTCTGTCTTTAACGCGGCCCTCACTCTCCCTCGCAGCATAAAGTCGTATCCAAGTTTTTTAGACTGTCATTAACACTCTGCAGTTTCAAAACAAACCGACAACGCGCCCACAGGTTAAGAGATCCAACCTGAGTCACGACCGCTGACTGCTTATTTCATTTTTATGACATAGACCTTTTAAAGAAGTCAACATCCTGTGTTTCATTGGGAGGCTCTTCACCTGTCCTCACCTCGCTGAGCACTGATTTCACCTCTCATTAATGATCTCTGACTTCCTCACTTCACCTGAGTATCTTCAGCAGCCAGTTCCACCATTTTTCATTCTCTCTCTCTTCCTCTCTCTCTCTCTTCCTCTCTCTCTGTCTTTTGCACGATCGTGGATCCTGCATCACTCTCAATCATTTCTGTCATGCATGTTTTGCTTGCTGTTTTCTTTCTCTTTGGTTGTACTTTGCACGGCCTCCTCCTCCTCCTCCCTTTGCTTTCACCCTCTCTCTCCTCTTCCCTCCCTCCCTTCTCTTCGCTCTCTACCCCACCTCTACCTCTCTCCTTTCTCTTATTCTACCACCACCATT
>NC_083618.1:30804012-30839012 GCF_963584025.1 Labrus mixtus
GTGCATCGTTTTGCACCTCGTAGAAGCGGGCCTGGCTTCATGACTCACACTCAAACGCTCGCAGGTTTTTGACGCCGCAGCTCCCGAGAAGTGTCACATCCAGGAGGGGAAACAGATAGACCACCTTTATAGAGAATATAAACTACGATATATATATATATACACTTTTTGCCATTTTTTATGAAAGTAATGAACTGTACATTTTTTAATGAGGAAGCCGTTTTGTATGCATGTTCAGTGGTTAAAAGAGACTTAAAGTAAATCCACAGAAACTAGTTAAAGCACTGGAGACGTGTTTGAAGTTCTCACTGGACTCTGACAGGAAGATAAACGTTCTCTCTGACGTCCTGATGTCAAAGAACTCTGAAGGGTTCATTTAGTCTGCTTTGAAAATGTAACACTTTTTTATTAACCAGCTGCTTTGATTATGTTCTGTCGTCCCGTACTCCACCTCCTCTCTCTCTCTCTCTCTCTCTCGCTCGCTCTCCTGTTTGGTTGAACTGTGAACAGCTGTTAGCTCACTTAGCTTAGCATCCTAACTACCATAATGTGTTATATTCACAGCTGCCAAAAAAGAACGGCTATGAAACCGTTCCCACAGTTTACAAATCTGTGCCCAATTTACGTAGGGGCGCTAGAGGCAGGGTGGTTGGTTTGCACGCCCCATGTGCTCAGGGCAAGCAGCCCAGGTCCAACCTGTGGCTGCTTTCCCACATGTCATTCCCCATTTTCTCTCTCTCTCTCCCGAGTTCTGAATCTGTCCTCTCTCCCGTCTCTCCAGTGGTTAAAAAAAAAACATAATAAATTTAGAAATGTAAGTAATGTCAGTGAAAGTCTCCCACAGGCAGAAAACAACTCAGAAGAGAAGTCGTTTAGTGCAACAAAGGCAGAAAATACATCTTCTGGACTCTAAAATACGCACAGGACAAATCAACTTGAGGATCTTCCCAATATAAGATATTCATCTGGGTTTTAAGAAAACCGTTTTGGACCTCATTCACTTTTTTTTCAGGTAATTTTCAAATCGGATAATTACTCAGTAATGAAATCATAAACTGGAGCCTGTGTTAACAGAAAATCAGATATCTGAACCTCTGTTCCTGGAAATAGAAGATTTACTTTAAAGGTCTCAAATTATATTAAATCCACTTCTCCATGTTCCTCTAACTCTAACATGTGTCTCTAGTCTGTCTACAAACCCCCCAATGATGCTCATTTACATATTTAAAGGTACAGACACAGAAACAGCCTGTTCTGAGCAGGGCTGAAATAGAGGGGTTTATAGACATGATCAAATACAGGATCAGAGTGGATTTAGAACAAGAAACTTCACAGACATGTTTTGAGGAGCTCTGAGACTTATTTACACTGAAGAAGAGGAGGAGGAGGATATGTGACCTTTAATAATTCAACATTCAGATTAAATTATTAGTTTTTTCTTCACGAGCTGACGTTTTGTTCTTCTTATATTCTTGTAAACGTTACAAAAGAAAAGCGTCTCGAGCAGACATTTTAGTGCAGAACTGAATAAAGAGGAGGGGGAGGATGATTTAAGGTGCCGACTGCAGCTGTAGTTTGTTTACAGATAATTTACACAAAGAGAATCACCAGATAGATTAGCAGTGAGCACGTCGTGAAACTAAAACCACTGAACTCACTTTGTACTTCTTATATTTCTGTTGTTTTAAATGCTGTGATGCTAAAAAGAGGGATAATGTTGGGGGGACATTCAGTGCACAGAGGGGACTTCTGACAGAGTGTATTTATACCGTTCATAAAGGCGAAACCTTGTAAACATGTAGATTGTGATCGTCTTGCCTTGTTCTTTCTCATGTTTTTAAAACCTAAACAAACGAAGCTCTTTCCTTTTGTCTCATCACTCGGATTAAATCAGGGCATCTGACGGGAGTTTAGAATTACTTTGTGTATTTTGCATCAATGATCCAGGAGGTGATTTACTGAGGAGGCATTTCTTTGTATGATGATGCTTCTGAGTATTTCTTGTACATAAAAGTCTTTATTGTGTTAGCATGAGTATAAACTGTGACGTGTATGACGGTAGATGTAAATACTCACGTTTTATTTCCTACTCACTAAACAAACTGCTGTGTCGTGGATTCATGATTAATGACAAACATTAAATAATGTTTTATTGACTCAGATCGGATTCAGGTTTTTTTTTTTTACAAGTGTTTATAATTGTTCAAATCAAGTATGTATGTATGTATATATACATACATATATATCTGTATGTATGTGTATATATGAATATACATGTATTTGATTTTACATCTTATTTGTATACTTCCTCCACCCTTTCATGACGTAATCTTCAAGATTTTAAATTCTAAAAACCCAACATGTTTGCTATAAATCAGGGCGTCCCCGACGATCTCCGAGCAGGTCAGGGACGTTAAGACTGCATCTGTATAGGGTTAGGGTTACACAGTAACGAGTTCTTAAACCAGGAAGTAAGTTAGCATTTTAGCGCCATGGGGTCGTTTCCCTCAAACTCTGTTTTTTTTAATAGGTTGGTGGTTAGATGACTGAAATAAGGTCTGTGGTTAACACAAGAATAAGAGATGTTCACATTGTACGACATTAAACACGTCAGTGAAGACTCCCACATGTGAAGTTTTCACGTGTCCTTAAAAAGGCGGTTGCTAACGAGTGGCTAAATGAAAGTGCGGTTGTCGGGGACATTAAACGTCTTCATGTTTAAAGTTACAGTCAGACACACGGTAACTTCTGAGGATCACATTAACGCTTCAAACTTCATAAAAGCGGTGTTCATTTATGAAGATTATCTTTCTGAACCAAACGCCAAAGCTTCATAAACGTCTGTTTGCCACAGAGATTATTTTCAGCAATGATTCAAAATCTGATGCAAAAATCCCAAAGTCTTCTTCCTAAAGACCTCATGGAGATGCTAACTCCCGGGTTGGCCTACAGAAATACGTCTCTTTGTTTCCTCTCTATAAGATTGACACTACGAGACAATCTGGGAAGATAATCGGTCAGAGCTGCCTCGAGTCGGGAACACCGCCGTGATTGTCGGTAAGGAGGAATCGCACCTCAAATCAGCCGATTATCCTGCAGTCTGAGTCAGGCTGAAGGAAGAGTGGTAAGAAACCTTATCTTAGAAATCTTAAACTTGAGGAGATGAAGTTTGAAACTACAGAAGCCCAAAGAGGACTTTGAGATGCATCCACAGATAGACTTTACTCTGTTCTCCTGTGATAGAGGGTACACTCCCTCTTATTATTTAATGGAGACTCGTCTAATCTAATCTTTAGATAACAAAACTTTTCAGAGACATTGAATGACTTAAAAAACCTCATTTATTTGTACATTATTTAAACTTCTTAAAAACAATACCATTCACTTTTTTCCTACCAGGTAAATAAAACAGACAAAACAAGATAATGTGGCAGAAAGAAACAAAACACAAACTTCCTATAGACAAATAAATATGTTCACTTTTATCACACAGAAAAATGACAAAGCAGAAAACAAGCCAACAGAAACTAAAGCCTGAGTGCAAATCATTTAAGTTAAAGTGGAGAAAGAGGCAGCACATATCTTCACGTTTGTGTTTTAAGATCTTAAACCACAAACTAATGTGTCTGCTCTCATAAACTACATTCACCTTTAATTATATTATTAAAGATTTATTACAGTGTTGCTTTCTTCCCTAGCTTCATCGGACTATAAATGCTTATGACCAACTTTAATCCATCTCGCCAACACGTAATTTATCAACTCTTAATGCCTCTTTTTGAACATGGCTGGCTCCTTTAAAGGTCCCATATTCTTCTTTTTCTGGTTTTATTTGCTCTTTAGTGTGTTTTCCAAGTGTCCTGTGCATGTTTAGTCACATCTATGTGCAAAAATTCAAAGTCCGCGGAAACACAGATTCTCCTTCGTCCTCCTGTTAGCTGTAGCATTAGCTGCATGTAACGCTCGGTTCTAGCCCCCCTTGACAAAAATGTGTCAGTCCGACGTCATTGTCAGTGTGAGATCACTGATCTAAGCCCATTGGCTCGTTGTGGCCCTGCAGCTCATGTTGTACGCCCGTTAACTTCTGTAGCACGCCCACGATATGCCGTAGCCTGCGGTAGCACAGTAGTGCTAAGGTGCTAATGTTTATGCTCCCCTCGGACGGAGGCAGTGGCTGCATTCCCAATATGGTAAAAGAGGCGGGACACTTCCGAGAACCGTGCTGAGTGACTGACCAATAACGACAGAGCGGATCGGCAGACCAATCAGAGTAGACTTGGCCCACGTGGGGTCTAACAGTGTGGGCTCAACAGAGTGCAGCTGACGGACTCAGAGCGGAGAGGGAGCAAGGAGGAGCAGTACATGAAAACAGACACTTTTTTCGGACTTTAGCTATTGTGAACGTACAAAAGTAGGTACATAGATTAAATATACGAACCCCAAAAAGGGCAGAATAAGGGCTCTTTAAAAGAAAAAACAGAAAAGATGGAAAGTTAGAGAATACTTTGGTTGATTGGAGTTTGTTTACGGTCTCTAACTTCAGTCGGGACAGAAAACTAAAGCGAGCACCGAGCAGCCTGCTGCAATGTGGATGAGTCAGCATCTAAAGTCTACAGCATTCACATGATTCAGTTTCTACATCTGGCTCTATTAAAAACTACACACAGATAACAACAGCCTATATGTGCACATCCAGAAAGTTCTAGTCTAACAGGTACCTGATAGTTTAAGGTTTAAAGTCCTGAGCTTTTGTAACATGAACATAATATTCATACTGAATGTCTTTGGCAGTAAACGAAATACATGAAAAACGTAATGAGATGTTGATGAGATTAGTTGGTCATCCAAGGCAGTGACATCAATTTGTAAATAACAGATAATAAAATCTGCTTTACTGATTTTGTTTGGAGTTCATATTCAAACAGTCGTACCATTGGAAGACTGATCAACCAGTTAAAAAGTTTGGTAACACTTAATAATAAAATCATCAATAAAGGGTAAATTGATAGTTAATTAACTTAACAAACAATTAAATTATCGTTTATAATGTTTACTAATTATTTGTAATGCTTTAACTGATGTTATGTTAACAGTTTATTGTTGCACACATTAATTTATACACTTTATAAAGTGTTTGTTAATGATTTATAAACCTTTAAGAGATGGTTTATAAAACATCTATAAACATTAGAGATACATGGAGCACATATTTGTTCATGTCAATAATTGGTTTGTAAAGCTGTAGAAAGATGATGCTATCACTAAGTTAGCTGCAGACACAGTGACAGTGAACAGAGTAAAGACGTCCGGACCCACTGTGTTCTGTTGAACTAGAAGTAAACAGGTGTGCGTTGTGGCTGGCGCTCTGTGCAGGGAGAGGAGCGGGGAAAAGTAGCCGCAGAGAAATCCCGGAGTGTGCACACTTCATAACAACATAAAGTCATGCATGTGTTGTATTACGACGTTATGTTCAAGACGTTACCGTGCTCAGGCCCGGTTAGTCCTGGAGCAGTGTGAGCTCAGGCCGACGGGGGAATGGGGAGGGGGGGCAATCGAGCTTAAGCATGGTACGGGACAACTTTGCAGAGTGAGTGCGTCCTAAAGTTGTTCTGCAAAGTAAACGTAACGTGTGATAAATTATTCATAAAGCATGAACAAATATGTGCTCCATGTATCTCTAATGTTTATAGATGTTTTATAAACCATCTCTTAAAGGTTTACAAATCATTAACAAACACTTTATAAAGTGTACAAATTAATGTGTGCAACAATAAACTGTAACGTCAATTAAAGCATCACAAATAATTAGTAAACATTATAAACGATCATTTCATTATTTGTTAACATTAATATCATTATTAAAGTTAATTAAATATCAATTTACCCTTTATTGATGATGGTTATTATTAAGTGTTTTAAAAAGTTCATATAACATTTTTCATGTTTATCGTATAAAAGTTTAACACTTTTTTAAAAACTTGATATCAAAAGGCACATTTTGATTGGTCAGCGTTTAAGAGACAGAACATGTCCATGCTGTTCAGCTGTTACGTTGAAATGTGTGTGTGCATAAAAGTGAACCTCAGTTATCACATGGATGATGTGAAAGAGATTCCTGAATCCCGATGTGAACCAGGAGAACCTGCAGCAAACACAAGACACAGAAACAGTCAGTGTATTATCTGATCTATGAAGCAGAGAGTTGTTGGTCGTTTATCCATTTGGATTTAGAATCAAACTGTCGAGACATTTCATGTTTTCTGTCAGTTTGCAGCCATGTCAGAGTAGGTAGCTGTAGGCAGGGTGAAACAGTTAGCATGTCTTTGTACAGGTATTTTATTTATTTCTTCAACAAGCTTAAAGCATTCACCAAGTCGCCTTCCTGCAGCCAACGAAGGATCTATTCAGTGCATCCTTTGTGACAAATCTCAACTTCCATTACACGCTAACTCAAACGAGCTGTCGAGTAAAACTATCGAATAACTACAAATACTGATGTTTAACTTGAAACAGAAAATGTTCTATGAAATATTAAGACACGTTTAAAGTAAATAGTTATGTTAGCTAGTTCTGGTGCAGCTGCAGAGGTTGCTAAGCAACAGGGGAGGTGCTTAGGTGCTTAAAAAACAAAAGGGTAATGTGAAGAATCCTCTGCAGACCGTCTCCTTTCAGTTCGGCCTCTACACAGACTGAAGGCCGGGTCCTTTGAGGGACACTTTTGTCTTCACCCTTTGATTTATCATTTGAATTCATTTCTAACAGATATCCATCTTTTTACTGATATCATCTGACAACAAAGACTGAAGGAAGCACTGAAGCTTTGATTGTTGACAAAGAAAGAGTACTTACCAAACTCAGCTATATCCATTCTGCTCCAGTTCATCACGTTTAACTGAAATGTCAGAGAAGACATGAGAGTAAAACATTAAATGAAGGAGTAAAACATTGGAGTTTAAGTTTTCAGATCTATCAAGCAGTGATTTTATAAGCCTTAATGTCACAGTTGATCTGTGATCCATCTGGACCCCCCCAACAGTTTCAGGTAGAGCTGCTGTTGATGTCAGGACACGACTCCTCTACATCATCTTCATGTTTTCTTGGTGAGATTTCTTTGAATTAAAGTAAATATGAAACACCCGGAGCTGAAACACACCTAACAGACGTTACCGAGGGAAACAGGAGTTCACTTTCGTAACCTAGCAACAATGAGCGCTGGTGAGAAGCGCTCTGAAACGGAGGTCGTGAGCGCCTCCGTCTGTGGACCCAGGCCCTAAATATCTTTTTTTTGGCATATCTGATCGGGGTCAAAGGTCGTGAGATTTGTGATCTGTTGGAACACCCGTGCTTATCTGAGCTTCAACCAACAAATAGACAACAAAAAGTAAATCATTCACTTCACGTCGTCTTTGTTCATTTCTACTGAGGAGTCTCCAAAACTGCTGGACTCATCAGATGTTCTGAAGGGCCGTGTTTATTGTAGTCTCTCTGCTGTGTGCACTCTGGCCCAGGTGTTCAAAAGAGATCTGGATTAAAGCCATCACATCTCTTTAAATCTTGTTTTTTAAATAACTTGATAATCAGGAGAATAGATGAGGTAAAGCACAGGGTTCGATCCCCAGCTGAGTAACATGTCCGATGTGTCCTTGGGCAAGACACTTAACTCCCGCTGCTACTGTGGCGGTGTATGAATGGTGATGTATGTCGCTTTGGATAAGAGCGTCTGCTAAGTGAATTGTAACATTGTAACAGCAAACTTGGTTCTGGTCTGGATAAGTCCTCCAGTTTGGGTCGTTGAGGCCTGAACTATGAACTATTTAGTTGTTCAGGTCACTACGGGGTTAACTCTGGGATTTTAGAAGGTGCTTACTTAGATCACCATGGTAACTTCTGATGACCGAACCTGCTCCAGAGCAGTTAATGTTCGGGGTAAGAGATCGGTTTGTAGAATACGAACGAATTGTAGATAAGAAACTCTGACCAATCAGATCTGAAGCCTTCAAGTTGTTGTTCTTTCACATAATGAGAAGAAAAGTGGACTTACCAGGATCCATCATGATGGTAGATTCAGTAACGTTCCCATTCTGAGGTTTATTCCGTTGAGGTTTCAGCTGAGATAAGAAGTCTATGACTGTAAACAGGAGAAAGAAAACATTGAAATAAAGAAACAGGAGTTATAACGGTCACATCTTCTGTCCTCTCATGATGGTAGACCGATCAAAGCCTTCATTTGAACATGCACACAGTAGTCTGTTTTTGGTTCCACTTCCTCATGTTTTTCTGTTTTCATATTTCACTCTGAGATTTCTTCTTTGATTTTGATATACTTAATTAATCCCAGAGGGGAGATTCAGGTTTTACACTCTGTGTGTGAGAAGCATGTCCCTAAATAACAAAGGTCTGGATCACACATATGCACAAACAGGACCTGTAGACATGCATTGTTGGAGAGAGTGAGGCTGCTATACACTGCTACACAGAGAGCGCACCAGAGCTGGGGGGGTTGGGGGTTCTGTGCCTTGCTCAAGGGCACCTAGGCAGTGCTCAGGCACCTCTCCAGCTACCAGAACAATTTTGTATTATGGTCCGCACTGGGACTTGAACCGACGACCCTCCGGTTCCCAAACCAAGTCCCTACGGACTGAGCTACTGCCGCCTCAAACATTTGTGTTGGACGGCCTGTTAAGTTGATTCAGATTATGAATATGTTAATATGAAACATTTTCTAAACCTACCTCTGTAACGGAGGGCTGGGCAGCACCATAGAGTCAAAGTTAGAACTACAGCTCCAACAGCCAATCCAACAGCCAATCCAACAGCCAATCCAACAGCCATTCCTCCGATCCATCCGTTGAGGACTTTGACAGATGAGTCCTCAGAGACTTTCTCTGAAACATAAAAACAAACTAATGTAACACTCACTATGATACTGTTTTATGTGCAGCTCATTGGTCAGACTACAAAAACACAACATATGAAACAATAACAAAACATTAATAAAAGAAACCCTCACCACTGATGAAGACAAACGTCTTGGTAGATATGTTATGGTGGATTCCCTCCTGTTTGAGCACACAGTGATACTCCCCCCTCTTGGTCACTTTGGTTTGAATGGTGAGGTCGTATGTGATGGACCGCTGTGTCTCTTCAGCATGAAGAAGGTTTCCAGAACTGTCCTGCCACTCCAATTTAGGTTCTGGAGAAGCACCTAGAACTTCACACTGCAGGAGCGCCCAGTCCTGAGTTTGATTGAGTGTTTCGATGTACGGCTCTGGAGATGCAGCTGTGAACAGAATACAGATAAAGACAGGACAGTTATTACACGCTTCAGAATATTACTACATGTCACTGTGTTTGTTTGTTCCTGTCCTGACTGAACATGTGGTTTAGATTCTGTTTAACAAAGAGAAACACTAAAACACACTGACTGATGAGTGATGATGTCGCTGATTTCTACATCCACAGTGTGTGTGCTACAACTCAGTCACTCAGAGGCTGTTAAATATCAAAGTGTCCAATATAGTGTTGGTGTTCAAACTACTGTTGGTAGATGTAGAAATCAGTAAAAAAAAACTAATAATAACATATGAACCAATAACAAAACATTAATAAAAGAAACCCTCACCACTGATGAAGACAAACGTCTTGGCAGATATGTTATGGTGGATTCCCTCCTGTTTGAGCACACAGTGATAATCCCCCCTCTTGGTCACTTTGGTTTGAATGGTGAGGTCGTATTTTCCTCCTGTGATGGACCGCTGTGTCTCTTCAGCATGAAGGAGGTCTCCAGAACTGTCCTGCCACTCCAATTTAGGTTCTGGAGAAGCACCTAGAACTTCACACTGCAGGAGCGCCCAGTCCTGAGTTTGATTGAGTGTCCTGGTGTACGGCTCTGGAGATGCAGCTGTGAACAGAATACAGATAAAGACAGGACAGTTATTACACACTTCAGAATATTACTACATGTCACTGTGTTTGTTTGTTCCTGTCCTGACTGAACATGTGGTTTAGATTCTGTTTAACAAAGAGAAACACTAAAACACACTGACTGATGAGTGATGATGTCACTGATTTCTACATCCACAGTGTGTGTGCTACAACTCAGTCACTCAGAGGCTGTTAAATATCAACATCTTCAGACTCCTTCACTTCAACACTCTGTGATGCATCATCAAGAGAAAACACAATAATAATATCTGAAGCTCAGGTAGTTTCTGTCATCAGTCCAAACATGTTTCTGGTTTCAGAGGAACTTTTTAAAGTTCATTTGGAGACGGATGTAAGAGCAGTGAAACAGTGTGAAGAAGCTGCTGGACTCAGAATAATATCTGATCGATCAGAGGAGACTTTGTGTGTTTGTGTTCAAACTACTGTTGGTAGATGTAGAAATCAGTCACTGGATCTCAAATCATTCTTCTGTGGAGTTCATACTTTAAGGCCTCGTTCAGATAGCAAACCAAAATCTGTTTTAGTCTCATCCAGATTGAGTGTAGACATCAAAGATCTCATCAGTCTGTAAATGATGCTCCACATAAATATAAAAAATGAAGGAGAGAGCCCTGAGAGTTGTAGCGTACATACTGCAGATGAAGTGACATCATTACTCACCTGGGTTTTCTCCTGAGCGATCTTTAAAGACGGGTTCTGCAGGATAAATCAGAAAACATTTTATCCACAGAGCAGCAGAGATATGAACAACTTACACCAAGTGAAGTGATTCAAGTCTACATCAGGAGACATGTAGAAACTAGTTTGTGCTTTTAGTTTTAGAATCTATCACCTGGTCGAGCACAACGACTTCCTGAACTTCTCATGTTGTTATGATAAAAAGCCTCCACAGAAACAGGCGACACAACTTCACTCCCACATCTCTGGTGTTTATGTTCCCTTCTCTTTAATGTCACTAAGAACCTTCTTTATTTATTTATAATCATTGATGGAAGAATGCTCTGAGACCTCAAACCAAAAGGTGAACTGTGGAGGTCTTTAACTTCTCGTCTATGACCGGGTCCCTTTGTGGTTTCTGTGTGTTTAAACATGAGGACAAACATACACATGAATCGTGCCTGAGACCACCTCTTCAAGCGGAGTACCTGAGTGCACAGTACCTGAGTACACAGTACCTGAGTGCACAGTACCTGAGTACACAGTACCTGAGTACACAGTACCTGAGTGCACAGTACCTGAGTGCACAGTACCTGAGTGCACAGTACCTGAGTGCACAGTACCTGAGTGCACAGTACCTGAGTACGGTACGCTTTGTGGTAAAGTGTACTTTGATCAGGGCTTCAGGTTGATAGTGTGACACCACCCTCAGTCTGGATTAGACTAAAAAACAGATTTTGGTTTACAGGTGAGGCAGAAACCCACTGTGGGCTTCTGAGACAGAAAGTCGTTAGTGAGTATAATTTTGTGTTCCTAATTTTGACTCCTCCGTATCTGATCGAGTAGAACATCGTGGGATTACTTCCATTCATGTTTTAAAACGAGGTCATGAATTCTGCAAAGTGAAATAGAAAGAGCATGAAGCAACTGGACAGCAGTTTGGTTTCTCCATCACAGAAATCACTTGCTCCCTCCTCACCTCTCTGCCTGTGGCGGGTCCCCCCCCCCCCAGTGCTGCCCCTCTCTCTCTCGCTGGGGGAGCGCAGAACATTAACATATTTATTCCCATAATATTATTTAGTTGTGGAGGGAAACTAAAATGACAGAACCTCAGTGTATGAGTGTGTTATTAAGAAGTCTGACCTGATGTGTAACAGGAATAACTGGAAATCAGAGACAGAGCAGGAAGCAGAATCAGACAGGATGTAGAGAAACTTACGAGTCGTTGACTTCAGCAGCTTGTAAAGCGACAGAGAGATGAAGCAAAGGTAAGAGAGGAAGAAGAAGAAATCATGTCAGGTTGTTATTTGAAGCAGGTGAGCTCATTTGTGTCGTCAGCCTCGTCTCAGTTTGCCTTTAATCATCACTGGCTTCAACATTGTAATTCAAATTTTATTTAAAAAAATAAACCAATCTGATGAAAAAGAATTTGATTTAGAAATTGGTATAAATTAGTAACCCAGTCTTTTATTTACTTTTTTCCACACAGAGAGGCTCCATTCAGACGGGGATTCAAACCAGGAACCTCCTCACTAGGGATGTGTACCGGATACCGGTGCCTTTTGGTCCCGGTACCAGAAATACCATTAAGCTCATGGACAAACGGTGCTCTTATCAGTATTTACATTAGTCCCTCTTATTTAATGCAAGACTTTCTATAAGCGCTGCTGTTGGCCAAACAGCAGACCAGTCACTCAATTACAGCCTGCTTCTTTCAAACCTTAAATTTAGAAAATTGTTTGCATTAACGCCTCTCTCTCTCTCTCTCTCTCTCTCTCTCTCTCGGCCCGTGGGAGAGCGATGTGTCTTGATATCATATCATTAAGTTAATATTTAGCGCCCTGATGTGTTCGGTCTCAGTAAAATGACATTATTTTAACATATCAGCGGTTTACTGTGATAGAAAAGCTCTGACGTACCGCGAGAGGCATCACAGAGCTCATTGTAGACTATTAAACATTAATGATAATTAAATGGTAAAACAAAGTATAACCATAAGAGTTCATATGCTACAGTCAGAGTTTCTGAGGTTACTCAAACTGTCCGGGGAGTGTAATGAAAATGGCATTTATTTCCAAGTGTTTCAACTTGAAAATAATGTAATTTTAAATAACAAATGTTTCCTTGAAACATAAACATAAAGTTATTGTGATGACATCTCTAGTTATTTTATGTTTTAAATGTAGACATCTTTCAGGCCATGTGTTTAGTTGCTGCACCAAATAATAAAAGTAGTATCGATAAGAGTATCGATATCGATACCGCTAAAATCCTAACAATACCCATCCCTACCTCGCTGTGAGGCGACAGCGCTAACCACTGCACCTGCAGCTCATCCACAAACTGATCAACTATAAATGCAAAGCGTCCTCTAACTGAGAACTGTCTTTATTTGTCAAAACGTGCAGCAACACCAGGCTAGTAAAAGGGACTGGGCCTTCATTTGGGATGGTCTTTTATTTTAAGTTTTACGATAATTCATTGAACATTTTCATACATTTTATAAACAAAGTTTTTTCATGACTTCTTCTTGGGGTGGTGTGAGATTGAGTTGGGGAATTGTTTGTAGAGGAAACTCTGTCACTTCTTGTAAAAGTTACAAACAGACTGAATTAACAGTTTGGGTCAAACTTCACCGAGAACAACAGCTGGACATCTTTAAAAAATATATTCAAGAATAACTGTTTAGTCAAAGTACTCACCAACAACCAGCTCAATGTGGAACATTTGACTCGGCCGCAGACGAGGAAAAAAACAGGTGTAGTTTCCACTGTCGGCCACCTTGGTCTTCCTGATCTTTATGGAGGCGTTACCGTTCTTCAGCTCGTCGTTAAAATGTGAGACTCGACCTTCAAACTGTTTGTCTTGACCTGAAAGGCCGTGACCGTAATAATCTCCTCCGTCGTACATGAACACCTCCTTGTGATCGTCTTTCTTCCAGTCAAACAGCTTCGTCTCGATGTTCTCCTTGGTGCTGAGGGAACACGGTAACACAGCATCACTGTCTTCTTTCACCACCACTCGACCTGAGACAGAAACACGAGGATGAATCAGTTTGTTTACATGCAGAAAAATAAAGTTAGAACAGATTCATGGAAGCTGCTGCCTGAGTTATTATAAAATATCATCCTACTATATAACAAACATTTAACTGTTTCTTTTCTTTTTCTAACAAATAATAATTCAATCCTTTACACTTAAAGCATTTATAAAGTTGTTTATATTTGGCAGATATTTATAAATCCTATTTATTGTAACCTACATATCTTCATATTTTAACCAACAGCTGCTCAAGAGAAGGAGAGGGCGGCAGAGGTTTGTTCACATCACCTGGATGATGACTGATAACACAGTCTAGATTTCACTGATACATTTACAGGAGTTTGCTCGATCACAGAAAACAAAAAGTATCCCATATTGGGAGGCCTAAGACTTATATTGATGTTGCCATGGTAATGAAACAGGCTTTGATATCAATTGATTTTTATGAGTATTGTATTGAAGATCAAAATTCTGGTATCATGACAGCCCTGCTGTGTAGATCTGCAGGTGCTGGTCTGTTTTAACACTACCTCTGCTGCCCATCCCAACTGATTTTAAGTACACTATAGTTCACTTTAAGTTTCACCCTCTTCTGTTTAGTATCACGACCACAGAGAGGCTTAAATTCATCACACTGCATACTCAGATTAATCACAGTAACTGCAGTCAGCATTCCCCTGAAGTCTATTCTGACCTGTTGACGGCACGATCCAGGTGAGACTCAGAATGTGACAACATGATTTACTGATATTACACTCACTGCGGCCTTGTGCTATAAAGATTTAAAGTTATTATTTACAGTGCAGCATATATATATATATTGGTCGGGCTTGCTTACCGTTTGCGTGTCCAAGTGATATCCCACAAAGGACCAGGAGACAGAAACACAATCGAAGCTCCGTCATACTTCTTCGATAGTGAATATTGTGAATATAGTGAATATTCTGTGTCCACAACAAGCACAAAGATCTGTCCTGACAGTTTGTTAACCTTTCCTTCTTCCGCGTTACTGTGTTGTGTCCGTATTCGGTCGATGAGAGCAGTTAAACTTTAGTTTAAAGTACTTAGTATTTTTCGTGTTTGCTAAAGAGCTAGCCTGCCAGTGTTCTCTTACAGCTCTTACAATGTTACTTCCGGTTAGCTGCTCAGTCGAACGTCACCTTCACTGTGACGTCATTGCGTTAAAAAATATATTGTTAGGAAGGAAACCTGTTTAATTAATGATTTCCCTACAAACATGCATCTTTGTTGATTTACATATATTTTTAAATTATTAAAAATATATATTCTCATATTTATACTTTTCTGTATGTATGTGCTATAATATTATTTTAAACTTCTTTCATTTAAAGGTGAAACTTTCTACGTACCTGAAGTCTTTTACATTATTGTTCTTTGAATAAAGTCATAGTCCCGATCACAGCAGACGTGGGTTCGATTCTGACCTCTGACCTTTGCTTCATGTCGTCTCTCTTCAGTTGTCATATCAATAATGGCAAAAAGGTAAAAAAATAACAGATAAAAAAAGATGATTGTGTTTTACAAACAGAATAAAAGTTTTCACTTTTGGAGACTTCAGAGGCTCCTTAAAAAAGTCAAAATGTCAAGAATAGAATCATCTCTCTCATGTCGGGCCCTCATCATCTTCTGGAGACAAACAATTGTTTTTAAATATTACAATAATCTATTTGGTGAAACGTCCTGATGTTAAAAGAATGTAAAGGCTATCTAATGTCTGATTGTTTTATTCATGTACTTAGATTGATGTTTATCTCATCATGTTTACAGTTTAGAATGTTTTTATTTCATATAAATATTCTTGATTTCTTCTCTTCAGACATCAAACACTTACAGGAGGAGAAGTGCCACATGTGGAAACAGATCTGAAGTCTGAATTTAGTATTTAAAAATGAAAACCAGACATAAAACGATGAATCCTGATATTCAAAAAGAATAAAAGAACAAAGTCATGATGTGAACTCACTAATTGATCCTAAAAATCCTGCTCCATAAGAAGCAGTCCCAACACACAGTGTAACATTGATCATGTTTTATTCCAGCAGGTGGATGTGAATGATGAAGCACAGCCTGATATCACGTTCTAACCATCAGAGCGTCATTCATCAGCAGCATAAAGAAACGTTTAGGAGCATACTTCAGCTCTGTGTTTGTCTCTACCTGACACACTCGGCTTTATAAAGTCTAAAGAAGAGATACATCCTCGTCCCACATCTTAAAGTCTCATTATATCTCAGTGTAGCAGCAACAGAATCTCATGTATTTACAGTCAAACAGCAGCTGTAGTTCAGTGAAGTACTGAGGCTTTGATTCTCCGTCAGTCGTAAAGCGCCTTTGCTCTCATTTCTTCATTCACACACTGGATCAACAGGAGAGCAAACACAAACAGGGACTTCTATTTCACACTTTCTCACATGAATCCTGTTTTTTAAAGTGTTTCTTTAAATCCTCAGTCAGAGGCTCTCTGGGATGTTCACAGGGAGACCTTTACGTTTTAAACCCTGGATTACATTCAGAGATGATATTAATGAAATGATCATGCATTAAAGCTGCAGTGTATTTAAAGCAGAGTAAACGTTAGAGGTGTAAGGATGTGTCATGAACATGCTCCTCAGGTCGTTCCAAAGTCGACGGGCTCTGATTGTAAAAAGCCCGATCTCCACGGCGTTCATTCAAATGTGATAACAAACACCTGCTTGGATTTGATCCCTCACTCAGCTGTTTTCAAGTATGACATCATGATGGTCAAACAGATGAAATCATAGACGTGAGTCTACCTGACTTCATTCAGCTAGAAGGTCGGATTCAGTGCGGTCTTTTATGGGTTCACCTTTCTCCTCGTCTGCAGGAAGACAAAACAAAATGATGTTCAAGAAAATCACGACTGACTGATCTGACTGAGAGAGTAAAAAACAGACTGAAGACTGAGGAGATACGACTACTGACAAGACTCTTAAAGAGAGACACACAGGTAGACTTTATGTTCTTTAACTTACCTTTACGACAACTGATGCGACCTGTGGCAAAGAGCACAGCTTGGACGATGACAACAACAACCAAAAGAGCACTAGGCACTCCAGCAGCAGCTACAATCCATCCAGCAATAGAACCTGAAACAGAAACAAAAAGTTTGTGTATCACTCAGAGTGTAGTTTCATATCACACTCAGATCAGACTGGACGTCACATTGGACACACAGAGAACATCAGCAGGTGTGTGTGTGTCTGTGTGTGTGTGTGTGTGTGTGTGTGTCTGTGTGTCTCTCTGTGTGTGTGTGAGTGTGTGTGTGTGTGTGTCTCTGTGTGTGTGTCTCTGTGTGTGTGTGTGTGTCTCTGTGTGTGTGTGTGTGTGTCTCTGTGTGTGTGTGTGTGTCTGTGTGTGTGTGTGTGTGTCTGTGTGTGTGTGTCTCTGTGTGTGTGTGTGTGTCTCTGTGTGTGTGTGTGTGTCTGTCTGTGTCTGTCTCTGTGTGTGTGTGTGTGTCTCTGTGTGTGTGTGTCTCTGTGTGTCTGTGTGTGTGTGTGTGTGTCTCTGTGTGTCTGTGTGTGTGTGTGTGTGTGTGTGTGTGTGTGTGTGTGTGTGTGGTGTGACGTCAGCTCTGCTCTGATGCTCAGCCTCCTCCTGCTCAGCTCTCAGCCTCCTTTTGGTTTTTGGCTCTCAGCAGTGAGGAGGCTGATGTTGGAGCTTCGTCCTGTTTCTGAGACGAGCTGCTCATCAGCACCGACAAACTTTGAATCCACTTCACACTGTTTACATGTGAGCACACTCTGAGCACCCAAAGGACCATCTTCACCTCCTGCTCGTCAACATCTGGATCTTTACACACATCACATCTGGACTTCATCTCACCACTGTTTACTGCGTCACAGTTTAGAGTTTCATGATGCTTTAAACTACTTGAAGTTTATTCACCTGACACTTTGACCTGCAGGACTTTTGAATAAAGGAGTTTAACTCGTCTCAGCGTTTTTTAAAGAGCTGTTTTTATACTTTAAGGATCATTTACGGAGAGTTTTTAAACCTCTCATGTTCTCAGAGACGACTGAAACTGGAACTTTAGCTCATTAAAGGATCAACAATCTTTAAATAAACACTAAAAACAGTTTGAAATGAAACTTGAGATGTGATCAGTTAAACACTGTGACTGTATGCAGCGAGATGACCTTTAAACAAGGTGCAGATCAAGCTGACAGCGCCCTCTAGTGGACAAACAGTGAAACACACACACTGCTTCTTAAAGTAAATGTGAGTAAATGTGGAGCTGAAGACTTTTTGGACCTCCTGGTTTCACATTGAAACATGTCAACATGTCTCTGATGTTTTCATGTAAAGTTTCTCTCTCAGTTCAAACTGAAATCTGGTTTAAATTGAGTTCAGTTTGTGATCCAGCAACACTCTGCTGCAGTGAAGAAAGAGCGTGTAAAGACGACGTTCACACCAACATGTTGATCATCCAGGACTCTCTCTGTGACGTGATGAACAACATGTTTACATCGTTCATACAAACTGCACTTTAAAGTCCAGATGTGTCTGTAAGGGATCAAATGATGACCAGGAACCATCATTGAACTGATTCACACTTCAAGTTTGGTCCCACTTTTTAGTCTCCCGTCAGTTTAGAGTGAAGAACTGAAAACAAACATCAATAATCAAACAGTTTCTACATGTTTGAAGTTTCCTCCTTCATGTTTGTTTCCTTGGTCTCTCACTAAACGCAGCAGCTACTTCAGCATGTGGGACAATAACTCACAGATATTAGAACCGCATTTCTTTCCCCTGTGGAAAAGAAACGTGGCTGCTTTCTTCTGACTTCAGTCCCTGAATGGTCCTGAGACGTGTTTTCACTTGGATCCTCAGAACGAGGACACTGAAGCTGGTTTCACATCTGATACTGGGTTTGTGTTCAACGTGAAGAAGACTGACGGAAACATTCAAAACTAACTTCAGTTCTTTCTCATGTTTTCCAGCAGACTCCCTGATTCTTCCTCTTCTGTCTGCAGCTTCAGGAAGTTCAGTCTGATGTTCACATATTCTCTGTAGTGGACTCTGAAGTGCTCTCGTTTGGGGCGCCGGTGGGCTAGTGGTTAGTTTGCACGCCCCTCATGTACGGAGGCTGTGGTCCTCCAAGTGGGCGGCCCGGGTTCAAATCCGGCCTGAGGCTCCTTTCCTGCACGTCATTCCCCTCTCTCCCCTTTCTGACTCTATCCTCTGTCCTTTCACAATAAAAGCACAAAAACAAACCTTAAATAAAAGTTGGCATCTACAGGAAGCTCCTTACTGTATTTCAAAATAAAAGCACACAGCAAGTAAAGTACTCTCAGCTTAAGACAGTGCAAACCTTCAAAATAAAAGCCTATCAGTTTGTATATAGGTTAAGGGACTTAGGTCTGAGCAGCTTGTGGTGCAAAGATGGCACAGGCCCTGGTCAGTATTTCTTTAATTGGTAGGAGGGGGTCCTCCTCTTGAAATCCCCTCTAAGTAGGCGGGAGAGAAAGCAGATCATAAAACCCTAAAAAGAGCTAAAAGTCTAAAAGAGAAGAACATTAAAACATCTCATGGTAGATTCAAAGTAAACAGATTGATTTGGTTCTGTTGAAGAGAAGGAAGCGGTCAGGTTTAGGGAGGCTGCTGGGTTCACAGTTAGCTTTAGGATTGTGGGTGAGGTTAAGAATAAAAAGCAGGGAAGAGGACGATGTGGAGATGGATGGTTAGGATTAGGGTTCAGGTAAGTGGGAAGTTGTTGTTTCTTTGTGTACAGGTGAGGTGGAGACCCTGACCCTCCTCCCCTGTGAGAGCAAAGAAAAGAATGAAATGATGCAGGTAAGTTTCTCTAACAGGTGAGTACAACAATAAATAAATCAATTGATAAATGTCGTTAAATCATCAAAGTTCACACGGTAAAAGAGGACAGCGTTAAATCACATGCAGCTTAGTGTTCAAAGTGTTCATGGGGTAGTAATAAATCAATAAAACAAGTGCTCTGTGTGTCCTCCCTGTGGTCACAAACGTCCTGATTGGTGGAGCTGCTTTGCTGACTCTGATATATACAGGTGAGTGGGAGGTGGATACGTTACAGACGCTGATGCTGTTGTATCCTGTGCTGTGAGGTTTCTCCTGGAGCGTGACGATGGAGTTGTTGTGGAGGCTGGAGGCTTTCTGGATCCTCTGTGTCGGAGCCATGAATGTAAGTTGATGGTGTGTTTGGTTTCATGGTTTGTTTACTGGTTTCTTTATTGTTTACTTCTTGTTACTGGTGGTGGGTGTGTTCACCTGACATGTCGTGGTGATGTCAGTGATTATATGAGCCGCACTCACCTGTTCACCTGGTTTAGTCTCAGATGGAGAGAGGGGGTGAGCGTGGGAGCAGAACATTTCTGTTGACCGCCACACTACACTGCACTGCCATCACAAGTTGATTTTACGACCCGGTAACTGCAGTTGTAGTTTCTTGTGTTTTGTAGAATAAATGACTAAAGCATCTTGGATCTGGAAGTCATTCATAACGACGTCACAGCTTCACTCCCGTCTTTAGTCCCTCGCTGCACTCTTTTCTTTGACCACCTGCAAAGGCCGATGTAGACGCAATACTCTGTGTGTCCTGATCAAGCTTTAAATAAAGTGCTAAGATCATGCTGTCAATAAATAAAGGAAAGTAAAACACACACAAAACAACATGCACAAAGTCATCCATTCATTAAAACAAGATAAAAACATTTTAAACTACTTTTTGTTTCATCTAAAACTCCATAGATGTGAAACAATCCGGAGAAACCCTCTCACTGTCCTTCCACCTTTTCGACACCAGGTGGCAGCATTGCACCGTGGATAAAAGCAGGTAGGGGGAGACCGTGTTGTTGTTGGTGCACCAGCAGGTGGCGGTATTTCCCCGTTTTCCTTGTTGGCTGCAGTTAAAAGCAGAGAAACCAAACAACTGTCCTTCCGTCTTCTGAGCAGGAGATGGCGGCCTGAATCAAAGTTTTTCATTTGGCCCGTTTGGTTTCTTTCTTTTCAATCATTTGATGAACGTGGTTTCCATTCTGAGGCGTTGACTTCTGGACCAGTTTGTGTTGCTTTTGATGCCTTCTGTTTTCAGATCGTCTGCTCCACGTCTTCTGAAGTGCATGTAAACGGACCCATTTTCTTTGCCTTTGTTTCTTTGGTAGATTTGTCGTCTCAATCTGTATTTCAGCTGCTTGTTTGTTTCTCCCACATACATGATATTACAGGTTGAACATGTTATTGCATAGGGTTAGAGTTAGGGTTACACACGGGATTAAAAATGTCTTTAATCACGACTAACTTTTGAAATTTAGCGATTAATGGAGATTCTAAATGTTGCTGGTTGGACAGCCCTCACATAAATATAAAATGCTGAATTCTGAATAAATAATGAAACATCTTTTCAGACTGGTGGTCTCCTGCCGTTCATCATCATCAGGACAAACTAACGTTACTCTGTAGTTCATCTTTATTAGGAGGAGAATATGTGACCTTTAAACACAACCTTCAGTTTCTGTTTGAAGCCTTAAATGTAGATTCAGGATATTTAGAGCGAGGAGTCTCAGGAAACGTGGGATTAAAACTCTGAAACATTCTGAAGAAACTTCCTCCTGTCTCATCAGATCAGCTTTAGAGTTTAAACTATGAAAAGATCTCACCGTTGATGTGAACGTAGGTCTCTGCCTCAGTGTGGTGGTTGATCTGGTCCTGTGTGACCACACAGCTGTAGAGGTCGGTCTTGGTCACAGTGGTTTGGAGGATGATGTCGTAGCTGCCTCCTCTTTCTGTGACCTGTGGTTCTTTAGCATGAAGGATGTTTCCAGAACTGTCCCTCCACTCCACTTTAGGTCGAGGAGAAGCTCCTCTGACTAAACACTGCAGCAACGCCTGGTCCTTCGTTTCCTCGAGGATGGTGACGTACGGCTCTGAAGCTGCTCCTGTGAACACGGAGGGTAAAGAGAGACAGGAAGTGACTCATAAAGAACAATAACCAGATTCAACTTTTAACATGAGGAGCAGAGAAAGACAGAAAAAGAACATTTCAAGTTTTAATAACTCCACACAGAATTATTTGTTAGAATAGGATTTCAAATTCATGAAACTTCTACAAAGAGTCTCATAATCTGGGGCGTCGGTGGTACAGCGGATAGTGTACCCGCCCAACGTACGGATGCTGTACTCCTGAAAGAAGGCGGGTTCAAATCCGACCTGTGGCTCCTTTCTTAGTGTCAGTCCACTCTCTCTCTCCCTCTCTCTCTCTCTGTCTCTCCGTCTCTCTCTCTCTCTCTGTCTCTCTCTCTCTGTCTCTCTCTCTCTCTCTCTCTGTCTCTCTCTCTCTCTCCGTCTCTCTCTCTGTCTCTCTCTCTCTATCTGCGTTACAAAAGAACGACGGTAGGAGAACCAATGACGTACGGCTCTGAAGCTGCTCCTGTGGACACGGAGGAAACAAAGGTTCATGGAAAGAAGATTTCACATCCCTTCATGTATCTCCACTTCTCTTCTTTTATATTCCTCTACTATACACGCCTTAGTTTATCTCAGCCTGTCACATGCTAAGTCCCGCCTCCTGGGAATGGCTGTAGGCCAAAACAGCTGTCAATCACTCCCTCCCAGCAGACGCGGGTTGTGTCTCCGTTGATCAGAAGCCGTTCAGGACGACGAGTGAGCCGTCTCTAAGTTCAGGTTAAAGGTCATGTAGCCCTTCGTGATTGGACGGTGAGAATCTGTGAGCGTCCATGGAGATGGAAGCGCTCTTTTCATTTCATACGGCTCTAAAGTGGAACATATGTGATGTGATTATTCCTCGTCTCTTCTGTGACGCTGATCTGATACGGCGAGCTGCACGTGGAGGAACACGGACGCTGTGCGGTTTTAAAGAAAGTAGTCCCCGAGGAAAAGGCGGTCTGATGGAGAGGTGTAAATATTGACAAACACAGCGGACACTCAGGTTTCTGTGTTTTTCTTGAAGGTGGGACTTTTAGTGAAGCTGCTCGAGTATGTTTTGATCTCCTGCAGGTAACACGCCGTGTGGTCATAAGAAGGTCAAACGAGCACACGGTCAAACTGTGTACTGTCCCTTTAAGGCCTTTAGTGACCTCCATGGATCAAATGATTAAAGGGACGATCAGTGCATGTGTTTGGAGCTAAAGGAGGCTCCTAGTTATACTCTGTTTTAATGATCATGTCGGCCTCAGTAGATTCAGCTCGGACATGTTTCACATTATTAACACGTCGTCTCTTCTCACTCACTGAAACGTCTCCGATTCCTGTGACGGCACGCCGCTCCTTATAAATGTGTGTGTGTGTTTCTCAATGTGTGTGTGTGTTTGTGTGTGAAATCTTTCCTCCATCATAACTAACGACTGACTCGTTTCAGAGCACTGATTCAGTCTGAAGTCACGTCTGAGTGCAGCTCTCAGTCAGGAGCTCTTTGGTGACCAGGTAACATCTGCAGCAGCGTCCAATCAGAGAGCAGCAACACGGTAACCATGGAGATGAATCCAGCAGGACCAGCTGCAGTAAAAACTGTGAAGTAAAGAAGTTTGAGTTGAAGGTGTGAAACATTAAAGTGAGCTCCTGATCCTGTGTGAAGGAGCAGCAGGTGTTGTTTAGTTTTGCTCTTTTAGATTCATGTCTGCAGGAATGTTTTAGTTTGAAGATAAAAAGAGTTCATGATGTTCACACAGAGACCAGATATGATGACCTCCACACAGAAACACATCATGAAGAGTTAGAATTAACACCTGAATGTATTTTTAGTCATAAACTATTCAGTAAATGATCTTCCTCACTTCATTTAGATTCTTTTTTAATGATTTCTGACCTCCTCTTCGCTCTGGTCATTTCTTTTGTTTTCTGAACTAAATAGTTTCTTCAGTTTGTTCCATCAGCTGCTCAGTTAAACC
This sequence comes from Labrus mixtus, assembly GCF_963584025.1. NCBI lineage: Eukaryota > Metazoa > Chordata > Actinopteri > Labriformes > Labridae > Labrus > Labrus mixtus. The sequence continues at coordinate 30,827,577 of NC_083618.1, forward strand.
TGGTGGTTAGTGTGAGGTGATCATTTCAACAACAAGCTCAAACGTCTTTAAGAACTGGTCTTTGTGTTGTGAACAGTTTTAATGTAGAGATGCAGAATTAAACTTTTTTTAATGGTACAGTAGTTAAGGGTGAACTGTGGGTAAGATCGAGTGTAGGAGCCATAATGTGTGTTTTTACCTCAGTTGATTCTTTGTTATATTTTGCTCCTTATATGGGTTTCTTATTATTTCTGGTAATTAGCAGTGGGCGTGGTTTACTTTATTTTTACCTGTGCATTTGGGGTGGCGGGAGGCTAGACAAAGGGGGTGAGTGAGTCATCGTCATCATCACCTAAATCATCATTTTTGAACCTTTTGTTTAGAAATAGTGTTTTCCCTTTTTGGTTTAATAAATCTACAAAGATATCTGGACTTTTGGACTTTATTATATTTTCACACACTTAGTTTCTGTGCGCCATTTTTCTATCTTAAGCCGCCACAGAGAGTTTGTGTTTTTAAAAAATTTTAATTTAGTGATGCAGAAATTAATTGAAATGTTTTTTTACTCATGAGGGAAAAGTTTGGCAAACATCTAAAGCTACACAGGAGGGAGCAGACGTGTTGGTTAGAGGTGCAACAAGAGGTAGAAAAGAAGAAGAACCAGCAGGAGGCGTTTTGGATCCATAACTTTCAGACTACTGAACACCCGGTCTAAACGAGGACGTTCAAGTCCAGTGAACACTGAACGACTAAAAGAATTCATGAGCTCATACTGTACAGTGTTCAGCATCACAAGTGTCAATAAAAAAACTCCCACAGACGGAGGTTGAAGTCTGATCGATGTGTATTTCAGTCGGCTCTAATACACACCAGGAAAAACGTTCTCTCTCTCTCTCTCTCACGCAGCATCCCAAATAAACACAAACTGACTGACAGCTCAATCAGAACTGATTCTCCCCGTCAGCTGGAGCTCTGCAGATGTTTCCTGTCGATGGTTCTTTCATGATCGGAGTGTGGAGACAGATTAAACAGTCCTGCCTGTTGTTGCCATGGTGATTTTAGATGCTGTCTGTCAGTTTGTGAACAATCAGGAAAGAAGTCCCTGAAGTGGGAGAATCAGCTGGTGGCTCTGCGCTCACTGTGCAAAGTGTGTGCAGTCGTACGACCAAAACAATCACACATGAACAAATCATCCGAGCAGCAGGGAGCAGCTGATCGGGCCGTGACCATCACGCCTCAGTGTACACCGCTCCACTAACGGCGTGCTATCGGGCTGAAATGACTCAAAAGTCAGGTCTACGTCGTCCTGAAGTCGTCCAGTGCACGGCCGGCTTACTGTAAGAGTTGGGTTTGAATCTCCTGTAAACGTTGTTTTGATTTGTTTTTGTTGTGTTTCCTGTTTGTGGTCAATATTTACATTTTTATCATATTATGTATAAATGTAAACATCTGCTCCACCTAGTACAACTTTATCTCTGTTTGACTTCCTGATGAAGGAGTGATGACTTCTGGTTTTTTTAAGGTCTACATGACCATGCCAAGTAAATAAAGACATTTGAATTGTTTAAAAAGCGAGAGCCTCGGCTGCACAAAACTTCTCAGTGTTCATTTTTCCTGTTTTCAAAATGTCTTGTAATAAATGTTACACAGAGCAAACGTAACTCTGAGGATTTGAATGGATAGAACGTAAAGTGTTTGTAATATTTGGGGATAAACATAACTGTTAATATTAAATGATAAGTGACGAGCCTGCTCCTGAAATGTGTGAACTCAACATGTTTTCTAATCCTGAACATTTCACTGTTATCACAAACACCTCCACACTGACATCACTGAGCTACAACAAGAGAAACTCTGTACGTCTGTAACTGATCTCAAAGTCAACCTTCACACTCTTCTTCTTCTCTCTGTCCAGTCATCAAGTTAGTCTGTTCAGAGAGTCACTGAAAGTCTGAATTTCTTAACCTCACTTTGAATAAAGTTTCTCTTGTGAAGTATCCAAACACGTTTCACATTCAGTCAGAACTCATTTACATTTAAAACAAAGAATGAACGCACAGAAAAACAGAAAGGACCCGAATATAAAGAAGTAGAACAAGAACGATCTCACCGTTGATGTGAACGTAGATCTCTGCCTCAGTGTGGTGTTTGATCTGGTCCTGTGTGACCACACAGCTGTAGTGGTCGGTCTTGGTCACAGTGGTTTGGAGGATGATGTCGTAGCTGCCTCCTCTTTCTGTGACCTGTGGTTCTTTAGCATGAAGGATGTTTCCAGAACTGTCCCTCCACTCCACTTTAGGTCGAGGAGAAGCTCCTCTGACTAAACACTGCAGCAGAGACCAGTCCTTTGATTGGTCGAGGATGGTGACGTACGGCTCTGAAGCTGCTCCTGTGAACACGGAGGGTAAAGAGAGACAGGAAGTGACTCATAAAGAACAATAACCAGATTCAACTTTTAACATGAGGAGCAGAGAAAGAAAGAAAAAGAACATTTCAAGTTTTAATAACTCCACACAGAATTATTTGTTAGAATAGGATTTCAAATTCATGAAACTTCTACAAAGAGTCTCATAATCTGGGGCGCCGGTGGAACAGCGGATAGTGTACCCGCCCAACGTACGGATGCTGTAATTCTAAAAGGCCGGTTCAAATCCGACCTGTGGCTCCTTTCTTAGTGTCAGTCCACTCTCTCTCTATCTGTCTCTCCCTCTCTCTCTCTGTCTCTATCTCTCTCTCTCTCTCTCTCCCTGTCTCTCTCTCTCTCTCTCTGTCTCTCTCTCTCTCTCTCTCTCCCTGTCTCTCTCTCTCTCTCTCTCTGTCTCTCTCTCTCTGTCTCTCTCTCTCTCTCTGTCTCTCTCTCTCGCCCAAATCGCCCCTTAAAAACTCTAATGATATAAACCTGCAGTAAGTCGTCCTTCATGATGGTCATTATATTCTCTTCTGTTGTTTAACTGTTCTGAGTCACTCTCACAGGTGTTTCTATTCACCAGCCAATCACATCAAAGAGGATAAAGAGACGTCATGAGTCCATCAACTTAACATTTCAGATACCTCACCTAGACACTGGATTATTTTGGAGCAGTTGACCTTTGACCTCTATAAGCACAGAGGAAGTGAGAGCACAATAATATGTACAAGTTGTTGTCATGATGTTAAAAAGGAAATTATTATTTCTTTAATGTCATTTACTTTCTCACAATCGGCTTTTAACGAACATGCGTGAAGGTGACGTCATCATAACATAACTCACCTGGGATGTTTTCCTCTGACCTGACCTTTAACCTTATATCACGCGGAGGTAGCACGCGACCCCAGATTTATATGTAAACAATGAAAAATAAATAAACTTGATATTTTCATATGAACTCCGGCTGTAAACACAAACATATAACACCTCATTTGAAAGCTTACAGGTTTGTTGTTTCAGATGATTTCAAGAACTAACTTTAGAAATTACGACTTTGAAATAGAGCAGTCTTACTTTACGGCAGTAAACTGTTAACAACTATCAAGCTCACCTGTTTAGCTGTCGTTCAAATGTATTTCTAGATGTAAAAACAGACATTTATGGACGGACTATGGCTCATTGTTGATAGATAAATCTCACCAACTCAACCCAGCTCTTAGAAATCAAACCGGAGTGAAATTAAACTTCACAAACTTCCGTTGTGTCTCTTTCATGTTTTTAGCGCCGCTCGTTAAACTTTAGAAACAACGCGATATCAGTTCATATTAAAGTACTGACACAAGTTTACACCAATGAGCTTCAGGAGCTCTGAAATCAGGAAACGCCCACCAACACAACGAACCAATCGGCAGCTTAATACGACCTGAAGTGACGGACCTACCGGACTTTAAACTCCATCAGCCAATCAGAGGACAGCATCACTCCACGAGCGCTATTCCGTCTGATTGACAGCTACTTCTAACCAATGAGAAGTCAGCACCCTGAAACCCGTCCGAGTCTGTTTCCGGTGAAGTTACCTGTCTGACCATATATGGAAGTTAACGGTTTCTGACTTCCTGTGACAGTTAGTCCCTCTAATAACAGAGAAACTTTATTTCTATGATTAAAGAGACATCATTTAGTGATGTAGATAAGTTCATATGTATTTAAATATGAATAAAATCTTTGATATAATTACATTAAACACATTTGGACATTTTGTCAGCGTCATAAAGACTTTAATTAACTTCTTTCTGTCACTTTGGAGAAGTTTTAGAGAGCTCTGTGGACACCTGCTGGACAAACTCTGTACTGCACTTTGTCAAATATCTCCGAGCCTGTTCAGTCTGTCAACATGAAACTTCACACACACATTAAAGACAAGTGGAAGGACAAGTCCTGAGAGTTTCAGCCTGATGGACGTAATAATGACGGAGTTTTCTGGATCTGGAAGATGAAATTAAATGAAACAAAACAAAGAAAATGTTGATTAGCAGCTGTTTAATTCTTCGTCTGTTCAACTCTTTAATAACCTTAATGAACATGGACTCACCTGATGAAACCTCAGAGTGTTTGCTTTACAGTCATATAAAGAACACGTATCAGCTCCTTGTGTTCTCAGAATAATACAGTTTAAAATGTGGAGGTAATACGAGACTAAAATACTCCAAATAACCAACAAACACCAAGAGGTTAAGATAGCACCTGGAAGGTAAAAGACATGAGATGTTAGAGGGACAGATGATCAACTTCACCCTGGAGGAAGAATCTAAATGTGCTGTCTTTATAATCTGTGTAGAGCTGAACTGTGGCTGTGCAGAGTGACATTATGGATCACGTGTTTCATGTCTGATACAAACTGTGTCTCTCCAGATGTGGCTGCAGCTCTGTGGGGATGAACACCTGCCAGATGTTTCTTTTAAATCCACCTGGGACTCTTCAAACACGTCTGACTGAACGAGAAAACTCACCAACAACCAGCTCAATGTGGAACATTTGACTCGGCTGCAGACGAGGAAAAAAACAGGTGTAGTTTCCACTGTCGGCCACCTTGGTCTTCCTGATCTTTATGGAGGCGTTACCGTTCTTCAGCTCGTCGTTAAAATGTGAGACTCGACCTTCAAACTGTTTGTCTTGACCTGAAAGGCCGTGACCGTAATAATCTCCTCCGTCGTACATGAACACCTCCTTGTGATCGTCTTTCTTCCAGTCAAACAGCTTCGTCTCGATGTTCTCCTTGGTGCTGAGGGAACACGGTAACACAGCATCACTGTCTTCTTTCACCACCACTCGACCTGAGACAGAAACACGAGGATGAATCAGTTTGTTTACATGCAGAAAAATAAAGTTAGAACAGATTCATGGAAGTTTGTGTGATAATCTAATGTCAGTTTATGATCAGAATAATCTCACTGTTTATCTTTGTGTAGCTAAATGTCATAATGAAATCATTTCCACTGAACTCGGGCGTCTTCACAGTCGTTTACATTTTACTATGTGACACATATTCATCATATTTAACCATCTATCTCATTTATAAAGCCTCATGTTGATGTTTCTGTCTCCTGATCCTTTTCTTTACACATTCATCTGATATCAAAGATAAAAAACAAACATGTCACACTTATGAACAGAGACTAGTGAATGTTTACATCAGTATTCATACGTTTCTTTAGTCAAACTGTCTCTGAATCAGCCGATTAAACTCTTTGAATCTGAGATTTCTGAGGAGAAGGAGGTGAAACTTCTTTCTCTGCTTCTTGTTTTACTTTGATTTATTCTGACTCTTATTTCATAATTCATTCAAAACTTCATTAAACTCTGATACTCCCTCACACAGTGGACTCACATCCATGTTGTATTATCTGTAATTGATCATGGTCCATAATATGTGAGTGATGCTGCAGTTTTCTCTCTGCAGGATGGAGGAGACGCCCTCCAACATCTACTCCCACAGAGACGAGCATCACACTGCGCATGTCTGATAAACGGCTGTAATATGATGACGTCACCTGAGCTGTGGAGGTTGATGTTTTAATATTTCTGTATTAATGTCCTTTAGTTTCAAACGGAGCTAAATATCGATGCTAACAGTCTCCGGTGCTAACGTTATCTCCCCTCCGCTGATAAACTTCCTACTTTTCTGTCTCCAGACTTCATGTTTGAACATTTTTTACATTTATTTTTCATCCATTTCAATCTCAAACAGTTCAGAGTAAATATGAGCCGTTACTTTTCTCACCGTTTTCATCAGCAAACGTTATTCCAGACCGAGTCACGACGCAGAGACACACGAGAGGAAGAAGCTTCATAGTTGTTGATCTGAACATTCAACGTGACGTCACTGACGGTCACTTCAGAGAACATTGCTGTGACGTCACTAACACGATGATCTCCTAATAACACTTTCGATGATCGTCCTTCAAAATAAAAGTATTATGTCGAAAACACAAACAGCAGCTGCTTTGTTTGTTTCTTGTCAGTAAAAATCACTTCAGTGTTCGACAGTCAGAAGACACAGTTTGACATTTTTCATGTTTTATTCAAACGTTTGTACAGAAATGAAGAAGCTCTGTGTGAAATGACTTGATACCTCCAAGATCATCATCATCATCATCATCATCATCATCATCATCATCAGTCTACAGCGTGAACAGATATGAACGTTGATGAAGTCAAACCTCTCAGTCAACAACAGGAAACAGTCAGAGTCCAGTTTACACCGGGCTCAAACTAAAGCAGTCTGAATCAACAGTCCTCAAACAGGTTAGGACTTTATTTGTCACCATGTGGAAAACTGTCTTTGTCTTCACAACAAAGAAAACATGATGACAAACAAGACAACATTTTCTGAGCAGTAAAGTTTGGGGGTATGGGGGGGGGGCTATGTTTTTTTAACTTTATAAATGTAATAATGGAATCGCACTTGGGACCAGTGATTGTTTGTAATCATCGTCTGTGACTCGTGGCAGTCTGAAGCGTCTGAAACCTAAACTGGGAGTGCAGGGGATGAGAGGGGTCGCTGGTTAATAAATCCTGAAGGTTCTAATGTTCATTTCACACAGACTCATCATTATTAATATCAGTAACACAAAAATAAAACCTTCATCACATTATATTTGACTTCAGCTGCAAAATATTCACTCATCATTTATTTTCAGCATAAACTGAAGTTTTATGGTTTTAATTCCACATGTTGGTTATTCTGAACCTTTCAGAGCTACAAGCACTTTGATTATTTATGTTTACAGCAGTTATAAAGCACTTTGATTATTTATGTTTACAGCAGTTATAAAACACTTTGATTATTTATGTTTACAGCAGTTATAAAGCACTTTGATTATTTATATTTACAGCAGTTATAAAACACTTTGATTATTTATATTTACAGCAGTTATAAAACACTTTGATTATTTATATTTACAGCAGTTATAAAACACTGATTATTTATGTTTACAGCAGTTATAAAGCACTTTGATTATTTATGTTTACAGCAGTTATAAAGCACTTTGATTATTTATGTTTACAGCAGTTATAAAGCACTTTGATTATTTATGTTTACAGCAGCTCACCACCCATTAGTTAACTAGTCTCCTCTTTCCTAGAACTAAGTGAGAGCTCGCTCCCTACCAGCCGCTAGTCTCCTCTTCCCTAGTACCTGGAGCTATGTAAAATTACTCCTCTAACACCCTTTGGAGGAGAGAGGACTTGTTATAATCACAGCCCTAGGATTATCTGCCTAACATTCATTTCTAGAATAATTAGATTGAAGAATAACCCCTGGTACAGGACTCTAGATTACCCCCCGGAGACGGAATAACTGTAATCTCTCCCTGTTAGGATGTTAGGTGTGTATGAGGTGTGTAGTAAAAGTCAGTAGAAGTGTGCCGTGGTGTGACTGCTCAAGCTTACCTTCCGAGGTTCACGGGGTCCTTAAGGGAGACTCCGGTCTTTGTGGTGTGAATGATTTCAGTCAGAAAATGATTTTAAAAAGTTTCCAAAAATGTATTTAAAAATCTTCAGATGATATTCCAAATGCAAATACAAAACAGTAAAAGTAAAAATATAAAAAGTAAAAGCAAAACACAAAGACCAAAGTCTAAACCCGAGAGTGTAGACACTTGAGGTTTTAAAAGATCTTGGTCTCAGGGACTAAGTCACAAAATGGGGATTCAAAAGTCAGAATGACGTGGAGTCCTTTAGAAAAGTAAAAAAGAGCCTCGATCAGCTTTTCCACAACGTGTTTATAGCCAGACGGTCTCTTTTTTCAAGATCCTGTAAAACCTCAACAATTCATATTCGCAGAAACGTGATACATCCACAGGTGATACTAAGTTCATATGGTTTTAATGTCAAATCATACAAGGTAACACAGGTGATACTAAGTTCATATGTGGTTTTAATGTCAAATCATACAAGGTAACACAGGTGATACTAAGTTCATATGTGGTTTTAATGTCAAATCACACAAGGTAACACAGGTGATACTAAGTTCATGTGGTTTTAATGTCAAATCATACAAGGTAACACAGGTGATACTAAGTTCATGTGGTTTTAATGTCAAATCACACAAGGTAACACAGGTGATACTAAGTTCATATGTGGTTTTAATGTCAAATCACACAAGGTAACACAGGTGATACTAAGTTCATATGTGGTTTTAATGTCAAATCATACAAGGTAACACAGGTGATACTAAGTTCATATGTGGTTTTAATGTCAAATCACACAAGGTAACACAGGTGATACTAAGTTCATGTGGTTTTAATGTCAAATCATACAAGGTAACACAGGTGATACTAAGTTCATGTGTGGTTTTAATGTCAAATCATACAAGGTAACACAGGTGATACTAAGTTCATATGTGGTTTTAATGTCAAATCATACAAGGTAACACAGGTGATACTAAGTTCATATGTGGTTTTAATGTCAAATCATACAAGGTAACACAGGTGATACTAAGTTCATATGTGGTTTTAATGTCAAATCACACAAGGTAACACAGGTGATACTAAGTTCATATGTGGTTTTAATGTCAAATCATACAAGGTAACACAGGTGATACTAAGTTCATATGTGGTTTTAATGTCAAATCATACAAGGTAACACAGGTGATACTAAGTTCATATGTGGTTTTAATGTCAAATCATACAAGGTAACACAGGTGATACTAAGTTCATATGTGGTTTTAATGTCAAATCATACAAGGTAACACAGGTGATACTAAGTTCATATGTGGTTTTAATGTCAAATCACACAAGGTAACACAGGTGATACTAAGTTCATATGTGGTTTTAATGTCAAATCATACAAGGTAACACAGGTGATACTAAGTTCATATGTGGTTTTAATGTCAAATCACACAAGGTAACACAGGTGATACTAAGTTCATATGTGGTTTTAATGTCAAATCATACAAGGTAACACAGGTGATACTAAGTTCATGTGTGGTTTTAATGTCAAATCATACAAGGTAACACAGGTGATACTAAGTTCATATGTGGTTTTAATGTCAAATCATACAAGGTAACACAGGTGACACTAAGTTCAGATGTGGTTTTAGCTTGAAGACCGTGAACCAGGCAGATTCGCAGAAACGCTATACGCCTACGAGCTCGTATGTGGTTTTGCTCAATGTATGGCACACTTATCCTGACCTCACAGGTGCATAGGCACCACGGGTGTGTGTAGGATTGACAGGAAATATAAAAGCCAAAAAACCCAAAAGTCGTATATATGACATGAATGAAATGATAAAAAGATTAAGTGATAATAAAAGAAAAAGAACATATATGATAAAAACAAATTCAACAATTGCATAACTCTTTCTGATCTTTCAACAGTTTCAAAGGCCTGGAAAAGAAGACAGGATATTCTGTTTAATTAGTTTGACTTTCTCTTTTTGTTTCTTGACAATGAATATAGTTTACCGAGTGCACTCTGATCCTGGAACATTTTAATTTATGGTGTCACGTAAGCCCATGCGGGCTGGGCATATAAATGTATGTGACACAATAATAAAATAAAAAAACATTTAAACTTCAAACTAAAGTTATATGTTATATATAAACTGACAGAAGCAGACAGCCTGTGATCAATCCATTTTGTGCAGAAGAAGAAGCGTCGATGCTCAGAGTATGAAGCAGAAAGCCTGAGTTAACAAAGTTGATGAACACTTTCATAAAGCCCCATACAGCTCTAAATACTCTCTTACTTTATGTTGAACTTGATTCAGCCACCCCTCTGCCCTCCATGTAATCCAGTAATACTTAAGGTCACACATACTTCACAGAGTTGTTTTAGATGGCTACAAGAGTCCACTGGAAGACTCAATCTGCATTTGAACCTGTGGGAAGAAAAACATAATTTTCAAGAATCTGACCGAGAGTAAAAAAACAGACTGCACGACTGAGGAGATAAATCTACTGTCAAGACTCTGAAAGAAGACATTTAAAGAGTTGTTTTTTTATCATGGACATGCTGATGCAAATGATTTAATCTTACCTTTTTATGATTTATACAGTGACGCTTTATGCAAAACCCAGCACAACAGCCACAAAAACTAAACCAACCAAAGTAATTCCCAGACTAAAGATATCACGATATCCAGTTGAAGAACCTGAAAAAGAAACAAAAACTTTGTGTATCACTCAGAGTGTAGTTTCATATCACACTCAGATCAGACTGGACGTCACATTGGACACACAGAGAACAGCAGCAGGTGTGTGTGTGTGTGTGTGTGTGTGTGTGTGTGTGAGCAGTGTGACGTCAGCTCTGCTCTGATGCTCAGTCTCCTCCTGCTCGGCTCTCAGCCTCCTTTTGGTTTTTGGCTCTCAGCAGTGAGGAGGCTGATGTTGGAGCTTCGTCCTGTTTCTGAGACGAGCTGCTCATCAGCACCGACAAACTTTGAATCCACTTCACACTGTTTACATGTGAGCACTCTGAGCACCCAAAGGACCATCTTCACCTCCTGCTCGTCAACATCTGGATCTTTACACACATCATGTAAGTGGCCAAAGGAGCCTATTTGGGTTGTTTGTTGTTGCTCCACCCCGGAACATGAATTATGGTCAATTGTTTGTTTGCTCCAAATGCGATACTAAAACAGGGTTTTATGGTTTACCATTAAGCATGAAGGTTCGAAGGTTTATGGAGATCGCTGTGTCCAAAGGGAAGATGTTAATTGAATGATTTATGAATGAATTGAGAGGTTCGCTACTATAAAGGGATTGTGCAATATTGTTGTAAGTGTTTAATGTGATGTGTGTTTGAATCAGGCCTGTTGTGATGTGGATGTTATTGTTTGTGTTTGTTTAAAGTAAAATGTTGCCCTGTGAAATGTTTGTTTAGGAATGAATCATAAATATTTATATATCTGTCATGAATTGAACACAGTTTTCTGTTCATTTTGGCTTTATTTTGGCTTTTTTCTAGTTTCACGGTGCTTGAAATGAAATAAATAAATCGCATCAGTCGATCTCCACGCTTCCTCATATGTTGTCTTGGTCGAG